>NC_052678.1:6250000-6550000 GCF_016802725.1 Solenopsis invicta
ACGAAAATCGCAAGATATTTACGTGGACGCGCGGGGAGCAGTAATAGCAGCCGAGGGGAGCAACGTATTTTTTTGCGTGACGTGATCGTCAAGAGGTAAGTCGTAATACAAGTATATCTACTTTGATATAAGAATTCCTCGCGATTTACGGCGAATAAAATGTATTGGAGCAGATGGGAAATTAGGCAGGTAAAATTACGCCAAGAATTTTCTCTAGAATTTAGTTTCAAAATTGTGGTAGTCGCGGGATAACGTGGACCCGGCGAATTTTATTATTTTTACCTTTAGTAAAATTTGATTAAATTTTAATAAAACATAATTATAGTGGATTAGGTTTCTCAACGTTCTTAGCTTTCAGAAAAATGACTTGCGATTTATATTATTTTTTAATCTAAAAATAGAAATATGTAAGAGAACTAATGAGAGTGAGTATACGAAACATAGGAAAAATACAAATGTATACGTGCGTTGTATAAATGTCCAGCGTCTCTTTTATAATGGATCAAGTTTCTCAACTTAGCCTTCTAGAAAAATGACTTGCAATTTATGTATTACATTTGCCAGCTGTAACGTTATTTTTACGCAACCAGAACGGTATTGCATAATTTCTTACGAAACATAGTAAGCAAAATTCCAAAAAGATCATGATCCGCCGCGATGACATTTCTGTTAGAATTTAAAACTTATTTTGTATATCTGCGTTTGTAGCATCAATCAAAACATTCTTTCTTAACCGATAAAGGATTTATCTTATCTCGTTTCGAATGAATCTTAATGAACTTTATTTTTGTCTCATTTTACTTATTATTGCTTCACCATAAATTCTCCCGCCTCTTTAACGCCGCATTATTATTCTAAAATTTCGAATCTTTTCTTTTTTTAATCATCCCTCGTAAAGTGCGCGACGTTCCTACAACAACGTTCGCATTGAAAACAGTGGAGAACTTTATTCGAAGAGAAATTTTCACAACGCCGACAATATAAAGTCCATATTTACTCATTATTTTCTTAAAAGCAGGAGAAGCATTTCCATGCAAGACTCCTCGACAGGGAATTTCCGACCATCAAAAATTTCCTCTCCCTCTTATTCGCATATACATACATATGCGTTTCATCGAAAGTTATTTGTGTTATCCTAATGCAACGTATGCTCAAGTACAACAGTGAAACTTTTAAGAGTGTTTGAAGGAAACTTTTCGTATGGATCGGTCAAACGGATGTAATTGTTTCGGGCGTGTAAAAACTTGTGAACTTTTGCGCTGCACGTGACCTAAACGACGAAAGAAAATTTAACCAATTGCATTAGGTACTAATTAACGCGATTAATTAAACTCTCAAGGGTCATTTCACTGACAGGTTTGATCATTTAAATGGTTGATCCCGTCCCTTTCGCTATACATCGGAGAATGAAAATTCGGTCGAATTTTGTGTGCCATGGGCCAGCGTCAATTCACGCGATTTCGTTCGCTATTTCCGTTCAGCCTCGATCACACACTCGATTTGCTCTTTTCCTTTTCTCTGTTTTCGCGTTTAGTGCTTAGTCGACGATAAACTTAATACGCTTTAGTGGGTCAAGTGTCGGTGAAGTTCCACCACGAGATTGCGGAGAGGCCAGCACGTATTTCAAGGAATAAAAAATAAAAAGATATGAGAAGTATGATAACAACTGTACGAGAGAGAAAGAGAGAAAGAGGAGGGAGGAGGAGAGAGAATAATATGTCGAACGCGCGTTACGGAGTGACGAAGACAAACGAGATTTACCTTTATGTAACGCGGAAAATTCGTATGATAAAAGTAGCGCAGAAAAAGATATAGATTTCGTGTAACGAAAAGGACAACAGGATTTGACGTGCTAATAATAAAATAAACCGGATTACATGGAAATCAATAAATCGAGTGATTCTCTATACAGCGTAATCTAATCGAGAGAATACGTTTATTTTTTTAGTTAGAGCGCTCACATTTGGCATATTTCCGATATCTCCCTCTCTCGTGGCTCTTTTTTACTCACTGCATTTTTATTCGTAAAATCGTATTTTATATTAACATTGTCATGTTTCTGCTCTATTACATGTAGCAAAAGTAAATACGCTTTCGTAAAATTTTTGTTACGCGCGCGCGCGCGCGTGTGTACGTCTGTCTGTCTGGCTGTACTGATTCGTGATGTGAAATGTATTTCCTACTGTGGACCGCGTTCGAAAGAGCTTGAAAAATACTGTGTTTTAGGGCATGGCGACTCTGTACGAGAGAAAGAGAGAGAAAGAACAAGGTAGAATTTTTATTTTTGATATCTAGCGCTGCGGATCCATTCGAGCCGAGATACGTGCACGTAATGCGCAAAAAAACGAAATAAAAAAAAACCGTACGTAACTTCACATCGTAAAAGACCCTAATTAGAGCCGGATTAAAGGGACGGTATTTCATAAAAATAAGGCAGAAACGCGTGGGGAATAAAAATGACCGCTCATTTATTTCGCATTTAGGTAAATTCGTTTAATAGCGATTATTATACCGCGAATTTAATTAAGCACGAGAATAACAGACGATTTTTATTCTCGCAATGCCAGGAAATACATTTTACGTTTTTTTTTTTTCCTATAATAATGCTACCTCCGTATGCACACACTGTCGCGTATTATTCCTTAATTTGTATTACGATACCGCGAACGATTTGCACGAATTAAAATCTAGACGGTGGTCTGTATAATAACAATTATCATAAATTAAATATTAAACATCGAACGGAGGTTGTTGGATCGACTTAATGCCCGTTTCATGTTAATTTCTTATCACGGTCAATTACTTAATCACACGCATTCCAATGTGGGTTAATGTCTGCTGATTAGAAAGTATAATTTAATACGACTCATTAATATTTCAGAGACACAACATTATGCTGATGCGATCATTTTGCTTCTAGATTTTTTCCATGAACTTCAGAAAACATATATTACTACCTTACGGTTAAAAAAAAGTAATATATTACAAGAATAGATTGAAGTTGATTAATAAAAAACATAATCGTATTGATTTTATATATTTATATCTTTTAATGTTTTCGTTTTTAATTATTATATATATTTATACGTACAGGGTGAGACATTCAACTTGAGACATTCCAATATACATAATCTCGAAAAATATGTACTCTATCTACGAAAAAATTTTTCTAAATCAAATTTGTTTGCTTCGATGAAGGCGCTATCGGTTATGTTGTGAACGGTGCTACTATCGGTGAAACCGATATCAACTTCATTTTTTTAAATGAAAATTTCCATTGTTCACAACATATTATTGTAACTAAAGTAATACGTTTCCAAAATACTATAATAAAGTATTTTTTCTTTTTAAATATTTTTCGAGTTATAAAACTTGAAAGTTAAGTACCCTTGAATAAAAAATTATCATGACATCATGATTTCAAAATGATTATTAAAAATCACTTTTTGATCAATCACGATTTTTATATCATTCTAACTGTGACTTGATATTCTACTTGGGATACCACGTAGAGATTTATAACTCGAAAAATATTTTATAAAGAAATACTTTATTATAAATGTTAAATTAAATGTCTCACCCTGTATATATATACACACTTATATCTTAAACTCATTCACATCTGTTTCTTTAAACAAGATTCTAAAATTTCTGCAATTAAATTAATAAAGACCATGCCTTATAAGATTTGCATCAGGCATTGCAATACCCGGAGCAACGATGCCTCTAACTTAGCCTACGACGTAATTCTTTTCTTAATATCTGCGACGGCAGAATGTCATCGAGGGGGAGTGCGCGTTTCACCTTCGTATATTTGCGAGGATATTTCAGGGGAGCCCGCTCCCTCTATCTTTCTCTCTCACCGTACTCTCCGTGATACATTAAGGCAAAATGTCGACATTACAGCCACGCGTCGCTCAATATATCATTGCGCGGGGTGCGCGTAGTCGCGTGCGCTAGTCGGGACGACTCTTTCTGAATCTCTCGTCGGGTCGGATTTATGTCGGGCCGCGCGCCGCTCGGCTCGACGAACGGCATCGGCATTATTATTCCATCGGCGGAATTATTGGCGCAATTAACTGTCCCGGCTAAACGGTTTTAAATACTCCGCGCCGCGCGCTGTCGCCGGCCGCTCAGCCGGCTTTTGTCGCCCGCTCGGGGCCCTCTCGGCCGATCGATGGAGCGCGAAATATGCGGCCGCCGGCCACTCTCCGCCGCCGCCGTTCGTCCGTCCGTCGTTGACCGCCGTCGAGAAATTTTTTATGGCTCTATTCCCGATTTTATCGAGGCTTTCTTTTTCTTTTATGAAGCCAGCGTCGCACGCGTGACCGACCGACTTACACGTGAGCCTGCTTACACGCCCTCGGACTTCGAGATGGGTCATGAATCGCTGTAAAGTGAGCGCGTAACGTTGTTCCGGAGAAATTCAGAGACGATCTTTATCCGACGGTCATGTCGACAGATATCGTCGCGCTTATCGCGACTTGTTTTAATTTCGACATTAGGTGCTTCAGTCATTGGAAATCAAATTAAATTAAACAGTAAGTGGTGATTCAACAGCCCGCTCTTCATTAATTCGAAAGGCTTTCGGTGTTTTACCATTGTTTATCGCCCGTTTCGATCGCACGTTATTCGTGAAATATTTACATGACTAAGCAGTAATTTATCTAATTTTCTATCACATTCACAATTACGTACTGATGTTATTCCCGCAACGTGCAGCGGGGGAGTAATATTCGTTTGCCACAATGCAATTTTCCTTCGTGCAGTAGTTACACTCGTTCAGTCACGATTTTTGCTTGGCAATGGAAAATCCATGGCAAGTCGTGTATTTATAAACGCATTACCCATAATGTGGTGAGCAACAATGTTCATTGTTACACGCGCGCAATTTTTCTCCGCTCAATAGTCACAGTCGCAAAATTGTAGTCGCGAAAAGAGGAAACTCGACTTTCATTAATTTCCGTTTGATCCCGTAGTTTATTGCGTATATTCGAAAACAAATTATAGGCGCGCAAATAGAGTGCGCGCAATCGCGTATTATAAATCATTAGGCGCGCACGCCGTACATGCGACGGAATGCATTAGCTAGTATCCTGTCATTTTCTACGAAAATAATCGTACGATTGCCAGGATTCGTGTACGCGGTACGAGTGGGGTTGCGAAAACAGCTTGTAATAGCTACGTCGAAATTTGAGCACTCATGCTTTTATCGTATGAATATTGATGGGCATTGTTCGTCGAAGCGTGAATTTCATGGACGGCGACGAGGCATGTTGTAAGCGCGGACTATTGGCGCGAGATTATTCTCACAATGATATGATGGTAGCTCATTTTTGAAAAATAGCGTTAATACAAATCGCGGCATTTTCGACGCTACTAAAAGATGAACGACGCTCTCGATGAACATCGTTTAGCTCTTTTCGTTCGACAATAAATTTTATTTTATCGTGAAGGTATTAAAACGAAAACGATATTAACAATTACTGACTCAATATTAAAATGATTAGTTTAAGTGGATTAAGTATCTTTTAACTTTGTGTAGAAAAAGAATTAGATTTTTTATAAAAATTATAACCTCTTTTTTTTATTACATAGTATGTTATACTTTCACATAGTATGGGAAAGTATAATAATTTATTCTAGCGGTCGCCTCACGCTTTTCTTGCTTTAGTCAGTTATCGACGTAAATTTACGAGTTTCTTGCCGGTCCATCCTTTATTGTGGATCCGGTTTCCAATATTAATATCATCGTCCAACGCGTTTGATCGTATCACAATATCGAATTTCCTAAAATGTTTGTGGAAGCTTTGCTTAAACAAAAATAATAATTTGTTGCTAATTTATTATAAAAAATGGTATCACAAAATCGACAATTATGACATATGCCATAAGCAACTAAAAAAAATATGCATTGTTATAAATATCAAAGAATTTTTGGAAATATATAGAGCTATTTAATGCTTAGAATTTAAATAACACATCGTTCAATAAGTCCCGAGACTAACCCAGAGATAACGCTAGTAGTACCAAGCTGGCCACGTTTCCCTAGAATGCGAACCTTCACATGAAACGTGTACAAATTTCACGTCGATCGGACCACAAACAGCTGAGTTATTGAGGTTAGAGCAAAGTCACTTTGTAATTTGTAAACGGCTTCCAATGGCCTACCCGAACGTTCCGCATCGTTTGTGTCCGTACGACCACGTTTAAACTCAGCATACCAACGACAAATCGTTGATTTAGATGGAATTTACCCATTAAAAAACAATGCTTTATCAACACGCGAAACTAAATTTTTTTCCATTTTTCAAACAAATTACAAAGTGACTTTGCTCTAACCTCAATAACTCAGCTGTTTGTGGTCCGATCGACGTGAAATTTGTACACGTTTCATGTGAAGGTTCGCATTCTAGGGAAACGTGGCCAGCTTGGTACTACTAGCGTTATCTCTGGGTTAGTCTCGGGACTTATTGAACGATGTGTTAGCACTGGATACATCAGACTATTATGATTAAATTATAGACTTCTAAAAATCTGACGTTTTCACATTTTATTTAATATCTTTGAATATTTGTTGAAATGTATATGTCTCTTGTCATATTTGTCATCCTTTTCAGAAATAGATATTCAATAATTTAAAACTTTGTACAAAAAAATAATTTTATATTCAAATATATCTTTCACAAACATATTTAATTTTTCAAAATGGTAAGCAATAATAAATTAAAAATAATAATAACAATAACCAATATTGGTCATTAATTTTGTTATTTTGCCTATATCACTGCAAGATAGCCTATATTATTGTATGTGTTATATATGTTACATCGCCGCTAGCTTATGGCATTCTCTTGGTTTGTTTTTGTAAAAAACTGAATAATACAAATCCGCATGCGATGCTTTCATGCCGTTTCTCCTTTTATTTATTTTACTTAGTTTGTTTTATTTTGCGTTGCCGGGATTATTTTGTTTCAATTTCATAAAATATATTCATTGTTGTTGCTTCGCGATTTTCTGTTTCTAATTCGATTCCCGTCGCGAATTTATGATCTCATAAAATCGCGGGACTCTATTATGCATTACGCATGCTAGAATTAAAACTTCTTTAAATATTCTTGAACTTCGGCGTGTTTTTAAAAATAGGACGGAAAGGTTGACATTTTATTGGCAATTAGAGAAATCTAATTTTCTAATTTTAAAATAGACAAAGTGAAAAACAAATCTAAAGTCCATTAACCGACAATTTTAATTAAATATCTATCATCCTGCTATTTAATTATTTCGAGTGTATAACTTTTCATGATTTGATTTATTAAGCGACAAATAGTTTTAATTATTCTTCCAATAATCCATTTCTTCTTCTAATTAATTAAAAACACGCTTAATGTTTACTAGTCTGTTACATCTATTATTATTAATATTAGGAAAAAATTTTCTTGCTCATGAAATAGATATTATTAATTGTTAATAATATGATGATTTAATTTCTGCACCTTGACCCGCTTCAAATTTATTGTGAAATCTCTCATCATTAATTGATGAAATTACTAGATGTTGAGATTGATTGAGTGGCTGCATATTTAACGACTCACTTGGGAAAAGCCACGGTGAATCTGTCATTGACTATCGCTGAAGTGACAGTAACGAGATAGCATCGTCTCTGACAGTCCATCAATCGATAGACTATTTGATTAGACAAGATATTTGAGCAATTAAGGCTATCTCGGTCTATGGAAAGTATGATCAACATTCCAGATCTGATTTACAAGTATTGCATACTTGACTGCGATATGTACACGTGTATAAGTAGTTAGTAAACGATAAAATGTATCTATAAAAAAAAAAGAAAACCGGTACCCTTATAATATTATAAAACACGCGGGATAATTATTAAACTCCGTATTTATTTTAGCCGATTCTTCATATTAAAAATTCCTGAAGAGTTTTCTGCTTATTCGCGATTCACAAATTACCTCTCGCCCGCGAAAATGACTGACCCCGAAGAGTACGTTTGCGCAGAGTTGCGTCGGCAAGTTGCGTACGGCCTTGTACAACGCGATTGCTTGTAGGCTACCGTTGTAGGCTACCGTTTTGCCAAGTGCGATTATCTCTTTAGCTGGCAAAATTACAAAGTGTAAAGTAGAAATTCCTGGCGTACAAATTATGACAGTTAATAACCAGAGCGCGCACGTACATAACGCGTAAGTAGATAATCAAATTAATTGCGGCGTGCGCGTTCAAATAAATATATCCTACCCCCGTTCTCGCGCGACGGTGCCGCGTTGTAAAATTCAATGTAATGCGAAATATAATATACATATCGCGCCCGTATGAGATATAGGCAATACGCAATTTCCGCTCACGGCTCGTAACGTGTCATCGCGTAAATAAATAAAAATGGTGTCATCGTATGTTGTTGGCGGAACGAAATCCGGTCGAATTTACAAACCAGTGGAACGGGAGTGAATATTTAATTACGCCATTTGTTTATCCCATTCCGCCGAATCGCTAATTCGCGCGGCCGAGTGTCCGATATCCTCGAACAATAAGCGGCTGTGTATTAAGCTATATTTACATTTCTCATTATAACAGTCAAATTATCGTTGCTCTGACGCTTATGACTTCGTGACGTTTCGTTGTAATTTTATTTAACGTTATTTATGACGATAATGGAAATGGAATAAAATCCGCACCGCCGCGACGCGAATAACTCAGGAAGATAAGCTACATTTAAATAAATTCCTGTTAATTCTTCTGGCTATAATTGGATTTCCAAGAATGCAGTTGAATCTGTCAAATCGGTCTCTTCTTTAATCGCTTTTTAAAATTAATTAAAGTCGATTGATATTCCGTCGATAAAGCGAGCTGTATTTCTTTCTAATCTGACATCTTTCGATGATGTATAACGATAGTTTTCAGAGAGATGCCTCGTGCGTGCACATTATCATATATCATCGCGTTATCGTTTCAATTTTAAATCGATATAGCGTTGCAAAAATTAACATTCTTAATTAATAAATATCAATGTATTGATCTATCATTCTATCTATTTCGATCTATTTCTATCATTAACGTGACGTGCACAGCATGAGTCGCTTACATCTTAGATGTATGTCTTGATTAATTTAAGAAACATTCATCGTTAACGTATCCGGCTGATGAACACGTCGATTCTGAGGCTGATAAAACCGCTCGCGTAGCTCGATTGTCTTACTTTATGAACGCTTTGTAAATCACGTGCGTGCATCGATAACGAGATCGGGCATCGTATCACATGACTCGCGTTATTAACAGACGCAAGTTCTCAAAACATTAAATGATAAATGATTTATCGCTTGTCACGGCACGGCATTGTCGTCGATAGGTTTGCAGCATCATCACTTTCGTCGCATTATTATTCAGAGTCCAGCGGACTCGCCGATTAATTTACAATTGGCTTCCCTCCGAAATATTTCTCTTTGGCAAAAAATTTCACGGAGGAGATTTGCACATTTCGTCATTCCATTCTGATGAAAGGATCGCTCGAATAAAAATACCCCGGGCTCGATACGAGAGAATTCCTTTCCCGACGCGCAATGCCCAGCAGCTTGCGCAATAACACGGTGCTACGCCACGCTAATCAAGAACGAACGCTACGGGCGGCTAATAACGGTTTTTTTTATTGTCGCTACCCGTAGTTACTATTTGTTCATTTTATCTTGACTGCTCGGGAGAGATTTCAAGTCGCCTTCAGTTCGGCGGTGCAGCTAGATCGAGCCTCTCTCGTTGCTTAATAATAGAATACGAATGCGGTACCTCGTAACGGTACGAATCGTGCATCGCATATCGGATCCGTTGCAAAATTTCCATTTGTTGCGGATAGTGCAGTTTTGTTTACGATACGCTGTAGGCGATTTTGCGGAATTTTCAACAAAAACAACTTGCGTCGTTAACACTGTATTCGTGCGATGTGCCGCGCGCGTGCTTTTTGTCGCTATTCCATAGCGCCGATAAAGCGCCCCGTTCCATCTAGTATGAAGAAGTTAAAAAGCTCGCGTGTAAGCCCGTATGCCCGATCCCGTAGCGTTCATGAATAATTCACGATTTATTGAGTTTTAATATCAATATCGACGCGATCGCGGATTAATCGACTGGCCAATATCTGCGCATCTTCCTTGGTGACGTTTAACGTGCTGCCGTAAATGCCGACAATTGGCCTTTTCCGCCGATTCGAAATTATTTATGTTTTACCGGCGTTTGACGCGCACGTCCGGTAGTTTTTTGCGAAAACAGTAAAAATGGCTTCAGTAAAAATGGCTTCATTGAAATTTTATCATTTTATTCCATTTTCCAAAAGTCCATACACGATATTGTACCAAGTGAAACGTACACCGACGCGTCCCGACGTAACTGAAATGGAAAAAACCTGTCGGCATTAAACTCTGAAATTGCAACCTGCAATGTTTTTACGATAAGACACTTCCTATTGTCGAACGTTAAAGATCTTGTTTTTAAATTTTTTCGGCTACATCGGGCGACCGTCTGAATTCGCAATTAAATAATTTACGTGTACGATATGCTCGTAGATAATACTTTGCGATAATGTCTCTTTTTTTCGTCATATCACAAAAAATATCGCTGACTAATATATCGATGACACGATATTCGGTCAAGCTGATAACATGTTTCAATGCTATTGTGGAATTCGTCAGAGTAACCAAGTGCTTTTTGTTTGAAAACTTTTCATATAAAATTATACGTTCAATACGTATTATTATTTTTTTAATAAAAATTTGCATTATGCAAAACATTGTTTTTTTAATTATGTGCATTGATTCCCAAATACATTGTGTAATTTTTCTTAAAATGTCGAATATTGAAAATATTATTTTACAATACAGTTATCCTATAATGGATATTTTATTACTTAATCAGATATTAAATGTTTTTTGGTTTTTTTTTGTAAAAATTAATTGGAGATTTTCAAATTATCTCTCAATTAATAATTTGAAATAATTAATTTTTATGCAATCATTAAAAAAAATGTTTCACAAAATACAATTCTCTAATAAACTTTATATATACACTTCAAATCTTTTAATTATATCATAAAACGAAAACGGATGTTATTTAAAAACCGATTGCTAATTTATTACCTAACGTCGAGACATCTTGTTCAATATTCTTCCGCTAATCATATCGCTCTCATAGAAATCGCTGCGTGTGCGAGAAATTCTCACAATTTACGAAAGTCAGCGGCGCGCGTTTCATTGTATGTGTGCAAAACGTGTTTTGTGCCAATGACTTACGGCCTATTTGCAACCGCATTCAATGCCCTCGTTTTTCCTGGTTTCGAATAACTACACGTTTGCCAATGGTTGATCGCGCGACACGGAGTGATGGCTCCCCCCCCCCTCGTGGCTGATCGATTTTGATTTCACGGCTAGTTTCGCGGAAATTAAATCATTGCGTGATCGACGAAAATGACGGATCGCTTTGTCGTAAATTCATGCGGCGCAAAATGCTCGCCACGCATTCCCCTTCAAACACGGATGGCTTTACGATACTTTGGACGATTCCCTTTTAGCGAGACTTTGTACAATCGACGATACGTATATAAATAATAACGTAAGCAGAGCGATAATAACGTAAGCAGAGCGAATTGTAAACAATGGAAGGTAAATCAAAATTTGTTACGGTCATGTTTGATCTAAAAAGAAAATAGGGCATACGCGTGTGTATACGTTGAAGTAGCAGCAATAGTTACAGATTAGGCGTGGGTAGTAACACCTAATAATTCATAACTTTGCTCGGCTTATTTCCGCCATTGTCTCCGACGCGTCGTTCATTATCTGTAGCGTTATTTCAGTTGGTTTCACGAGCAATCACAATTATTACGTTGCGTTCCGCCGGTTTTTACCGTCCTTGATTTACCGATAAAAGTTTGCGCCGCAGCGTTCACTCACCTGTCAAATTTCGTTCAGCCGCGACAGTTAAAATCTACCATCGAGAGATGCAGAGACATCCAATCTCTGCGCGTTACAACCGACTTCACGAGAGATCGTCTGTAACGAGAAGCTTTTTATTAAAGGCCGCTGAAATATGCATGCTCGTAATCAGAAATTGAGAGGGAGTTCGCGTTAAAAATATTCATGCAGACATTCTGACAGAAAAAAATTCTTCTTTGACTGACTTTGAACGACAGTGACTCAATCTTGTTTACTTTATCGCGATAGTCATTGATTTTTTTAAAGTAACATTAATTGAAAAGTATTTAAGAGAAAAAAAATTTTACACCTATTCGAAGCGTTATCAATTTTTTTAATATTATTTTTCCATTTAAATGATCCCCAGATCAAAAAGTTCTACAAAAAGTTCTATAAAAATTAATTAAAAATCTCTCATTTGATAACTAGATGAAAAAAAAATTACTATCGTATTACACTTATGTTGAAGCCTCATTTAATATTTTATATTCGGGATAAAATCAAGAATCATACCACTATGTTGTTATCGATCGATCGATCCAATGGAATTTGAAAGAATACAAATGATCTGAAAGATTTCTCGATCTTGTTGCATCTAAAACCACGTGGTTATCATCCCGGTGAGTAAACACTTTCGACCACAGACGACTCGGCACTGTGCAGGGAATCCAGCTTGTTGATAAATGCGATCACTGAGCGACGATCTCGACTTTAATCTTCAATCGAGGCTTTGCCGATTGAATTTTCTCGTGGTTTCCGATGCTCGAAGTCCTTGAGCTTGATCTTGAGTTCATGAAGTTTTCTAGTTTCGTTGCGGATGATTGTAATAGGAGTTGGGAGCTAAAGGGAATACAGTTCCTTAGATATAAAAAGTTGAAAAGAACAAGATCCGTAATACTCTCAATTTATTATCATATTTCACGTTAGTAGAATTATTGGATTTTATACTTTGCATTTTCAATTTAGATTCTTTCGAGTGTCACATTGCGTTATCTATATTGACTATGTCATCCAATTCATCTTTTAATACCAAATGATTTTTTAGCACTATCGCGTAATACCCCGCTATCAGCAACTTTATTACTATTATCTATAATGTAATAACGATAAAATCGAGGAATCACGTAATAACATTGCGTCTATTGTAGTTCACACAAATCGACACGGCTCAAGGCACTCGTAAGCAATCCGTCATTAGTCAACTGTCGCGATAATTTGTTTCGTGTGAAAAATCAAGCTCACCCTCAGACGTAATCGATTGCGCTGATAATAAATCGGCGCATCCGTAGTGATTCCTCCTGAAAACTGTTGTTTCCCGCGGAAGCCGCGGCAAGACCGTGACGATCACCACGTAAATTGACCGGTCCGGCGGAGCGTACGACGCGACTCGCAAAGGTCTGCGCGAGATCGCTCGTATATATAAATCCTGTAAGAGAGGGTCTCCCCCTCTTCACGCTTAAAATCTTTTCCTCCCATGCATGTCGCCGCCCCACCACCTTTATCCTGTATCTATCCCGATCATTCGCATATTTATACACGAGTGATCATTAAAATTTTACACTTTTGCATTTCCTATGACGTTTTCTTATAACGCACTACTTCGAGTTTTTTCCCTTTAACGAAAAGCTAGATACGTTCCTCGATGCGCGTCGGTTTTCATCAGGATGCAAGCAATAAAGATTGCGCAATCTTCTTCGTTTGAGACATGTAGGACTTTAATCAAATTTGACACAAATTACCATGTGCAAGTTTGAATTTGCTTTCGCGTCGCGCGTCGCTTTTGCCTAGAAAACTGCATTTTATCTTTATTTGCACGACTGTAATTTTTTTTATACACAAAATACAAATATAAGATAAAAATGTATTCTTTTAAAACTTTTAATTCAAATACATAATAATTATTGAAATGAATAAAATTAATCTTTTTTAAGTCATTTTAAATTTTGGTTAAGTGTTATAGATCTCAGAAAGTGATAAACGCGAGTTAGATTAGTTTTTCATCTACTTGACTGGCTGCTAGATGACTAAGAGACTATTATAGAAGGAGTTATTTGGAAAAGAATTAAGAGAATGAATTTTGTTATCTCCACGTGTGATTATTTCGATTTATCTTTATTACTACTAGATAACATTGACTGAAAGATTAGATTCGAGTATTTTGATTCCTTATATCAAATTCTCATCAAACCATTATCTGAATAAAAAGAAGAATCAGTACATTTCTGCACTGTCTGTCAGATTTGGGTTTTTTCCAAAGCTTGTACTACATATTTCGAATATTTTTTCTTAACACTTATTGTGTCCTTAAATTAAATGCCACGCTCTAGATCGTTAACGTTAACGTTAAAAGTGACAATCCAATACTGTGTTAATGAAAAACTGTATTACATAATAGATACAACTTTGTATTTTCTGTGTGTATTCATTATGATGTGTCTAGGTTGAATAAAAAAAAAATTGGCTTATCATTCATTCGTAGCACTTGTAGTTCGTTAATTGAAGAGATAAAAGATCTTGAGTTATTAATACGCATTGAACTATTTGCGTGTACGCCCGTATATGTAATGGCAACATGACAAAGCAATAAGTCAAGAGATTAATCGAAGTTTATTGAATTCAATTGAGACCATCGCACGTTCGTCAAGTTGTGCCCAATAAAAGTTATTAAAAATTGATCGTTACATTCATCGATGTACCAATAATGAGAAAATGAGAGTACTAAGTAATTATTAAAATAATTTTGAGCACCCAATTTTATCTAATGTATACAAATAATTAATGTATACATTAATAAAATTATCAATAAAGCTATAAACAAAAAATGATAAGAGCACACAGCAGCAATATCAGATTATATTTAACGATATCAAAATAAATCACATTCTCCAGATTTTTTTAAAAGAGAAATTTAAAGAGAAAGAAGAGAGTGGGAGTGGGTGGAAGGGGTAGACAGTTCTTATCTTATATATTAATATGCATTATTTTTTAATTTATATAGCCAAATTAATATTTAACGTATCTAATTAAATCGTGAAAAGAAAGGTTGGCACAATTTCAAAAAAACCTACGATCTTTCCATTACAATTTTTTTTTTAATCGTAATTCTTTTCATTACAATTCATTACAATTGTTAGAAGTTGAGCCGCATTTATAAAATCAATGGATATAATTATTATAGACATGAATCGGTGCATAGCTTGCCGTAATGTCATCTACTACCGCGATGTTTACGACGAAAATAATGTTGAGACAAGTATATCACCGTGGCGTATGAATACGTCCGACAACACGACCGATGATGGGATCTAAACGACCGATCACCTTGACACTGGCAAGGGAGCTAATTCTGTCCGAACGAAGGGAGAGCAGATGTGTTCATCGTGCAATAAGTCACACGTGAGCGATACGCCGAACAATGACGGCGAGATATTCGCGGTACACGTGGTGCTGTGATGTCACGGAATGACGAGGCGAATGTGCGGAATGACGTACCTCACGGCACATTGCACGAGTTCTTCCCCCGCACGCTTAGATCCTCCAGATCGCCCGGATTACACGCGATTGACACGAATTCCAAGAGTGCAATGAATGGCCGAGCGGCGCGGCCTTGCTTTCCATGAGCTTGCCTTCGTGGCGTCGATTTCGAGAAGGACGGCAAACGTATGGAATAAGAATGCACTTGTGAAAGTAATCCTATTACGCTTCGCGCCCACGTAGTTGATATTATCGACTACGTAAATGTGTTGGTAATTCTACTGTAAATATAAAGCAGCTAAACTAGCACTAACTTCATTTATTAAAGCACCGATTCTGTATTATGAAGAATTATTTTTGACGCATCAATAATAATTTTGTTTTGAAGGTAGTAATGAGCGAAGCGAGTACGACGTGATGAAATTAAATAATTCATAAAGTTCATAAAAAATGAGCTCTTGCATTGTTACGCATTTCGCGGTTTCAATTAGTATGATATTCTAGTCGTGAATACAAATGACTCTGATAAATGACTCGTTGAATACTATTTTTAGAAATATGCAAATGAAAGCCTCCTTACCTACTATACTTAACGCGCTGCTCCTTATTGGAATTGTAAAGCAAGAAACGCTTCAGTAAACGAATTTCTTCAAGATGCCTTCCCACGTGTACAGTTTTTCTCGCCAAATATTTATGCATCTAACAGTGGCTGTAAAACGAACGAAAGTTTTCTGTGTACAATTAACTGTTTGATGAGGGACGTGTTAATTGCATCGCTAGAGACTCTCAAGTTACATGACATGCTACTAGAATGTGGGTCGCTCCTGCTCGGAAATAGCTTTTATTTGAGAATTTTAAACAATCGTAAATTTAATCTAAATTGTCTAACTAAATGCGTTTGCAATTTAATGGGCAACATACAATGTTCCTGAAATAACTATATACGGGAAGTCCCTATATACAGGAAATTTTAATTTGGTTCATCTACACAAGCGAAGGTTTTAACGGTGAAAATCACTTTGAATCTGCGGTTTCTTACTTTAGGACTTTTTTATTCATTGCCTTATTCGATCAACTGGATTTTCATGCTGATATTGTTGTTTTTTTTCTATGATTTTATATACATTTGTAAGTTTTTATTAATTCTTTACAGTATTCTGGGAGAAGGAAATTCTTATTGGCGTCATTGTCATAATAGATGCTTGTTAGCGTCATTACAATTAAATTGATTATTAATTTAATATTGTGACATTACTATTTTTTAAAATCACACAGAAAATTTCAGCACGCACGTAGTTCAAGATCAGATTATGACTAAATAAGATTCATTTTTAATTATTTGTGTTCTCATATATTTCTATGTTTCCCTATTATTATATATTTTTTGTTCTCGTTGTTTTGATCAATCTTTTTCTTGGTTACTGTAAACTGTACGCACCATTTGAACTTCCTGACCCAAACTAATACCGCGATCGGCAATGAACACGCTGTCGCGTGATATCTTATACATTTAAAAATGTATGAATTCGGCATTGGTACTGTATATCATAAATGATACAGAAAATGATAACGTCACGTGTCAGCCAAGTAGATATAATTTCCGAACATATTGAAAAATATTCGATCAAGCGCTTTCGGCGGGGGATTTGTCAGCGTTTGTTATAAATAATGCTTCGGTAGAGCTCGTTCTGCGTCGAGTTAACGTATAGCTTCATTAACGGATTATATCGTGCCATAATTAGCTATTGCAAATTTGATAACGTAGTTTCTCCCTGTCCCCCTCTCGCTCGCTTTCTGTCTCTCCACCCTTGATAAGCGATCATTTTACCATTACAGCGTCGGGAAAGAGAATCACGCCAAAAAGTGGATTGTGGCCGTTCTATTTGTTTCATGATCATATTATCCGTACGTTCAAACGGATAGGTTGTTACCGGTTTATAAAAAAAAGCCATATTGCAAAGTTATTTGCGTTATTAATACATCTTTTTTTTCGCTAATCGCGCGATATTGAACCGTCTAGACTTTGCATCAGCGATAAATAAGTTTGATAACAAAAAAGAAAATAGGAATAAAGCAGAAGTGATAAATCGAGTGCACGAATTTGTCGATACAATAAAGAATCATAATTTTGATAAAAGAGTTTCAAGCACACTCTCTATTATATTTTCTATTTCTTGTCCAAGCCAGAAAGTATTTTTCGCTATTGAAGTGAGCAATAATAAATTCACTTAATTGTCTATCGACCTCTTTCGGACGATTGAACTCTTGAAACCTCTAGATCTTACGTTACGTCTGATCTGCTGCACTGACGATAAACTGAAAGGCACGTTTACAAAGGGTTTCATGTACGATGAGATAATAAAAGGGCCGCGATGAAAGTCATTTTAACTACTGCGAGCAGATATATCTCCCTTGTCTGTTGAGCACTTTGCTTAATTTTCTGCACGATGCAAACGCGAATACCGGTTTGTTCCGCGGGATGTTTAGCGAACTGGCCTTCTTCCTTTTGCCCCGTTGCTCGACTCCTATTTTTATGCATCACCCACTCTTCGTCTTTGTATCTTTGTGACTATGGAACTTAAGTTACGCGGTCAAATGGAACTACCGAGTTGTTACGCAACATGAAAGGACCTCGTATACGTTGGGGACAAACGTATAATGACATAATTTATGAAAACGAAACACGTAATTGACGTATGAGAGATAAAGAAAATTATATAAAAGGGAAACAAATGGATGGGTTCGTTGTTATAAAAGTAACATAAGTCATGGGACTGAATCAAACTTTTTTCTTGAATATGTTAAAATTCATATTCCTTAATGAATACGATTTTATAACGTGATAAATAGAATGGGGGATAGGGATAAAATATTAAAACGCGTAGAATTCTGAGGTTGAAAGCCAGAAATAATGAGCTCGTTTATGTGATTCATGTTTAATCTACTGTTTCATCATCAGCTACATCACTTAGGACGCCAGCTGCCCGATAAAAATTCCAATTCCTTGAAAGTCGATACCATATTTTCCAGATTGAGATAAATTATGACATCATAGATGACTACGGGGTTGTAATGTTGCAGCTGCTCCGCCGATACGAGAGAAAAATCGTGCTTCCTAGTAGTTCCTAAGTGATTAAATGGCAGCATGTTTTCGCCTAAATTGCACGGGAGGACGAGCACGAGGAAAAGGTGGAATAATGATTAATACTTGGAGCCATTATTTCGAATATTAGTAATTGCCCTCGTGTGATCTCATCGAGTGATATCATTTATAATTTATTATTTACTTTATTGATTACTTTTTTCTAGAAAAGTATTGCAAATATTTCTAATTTCCGACCATTTTTTTATTGGATTAAACTTTCAATTTAGATGCACAAAAAGATTTTTTATATTTAAGAAAGTTTCATATTTTCTCTTACCCATTATACGTACAAACAGCAGGTGCTCACGAGACGCACTAAAAATTCTCATTTCTTTTCGGTGAAAAGTTTAAAGCTCAGCTGCACGAATATCGAAATTCGTCACGATAAGCGGCGATTCGCCGTAAATTGCATTATTATATGGCACGCTGTAACACGCCTCTTATTCGATGCGCCATCGCAAAGAGAGGACGAGAGAGAAAGAGAGCTTGCGGTTCCTTGTAGTCCGTAAATGGTCAGATTGCAGTGCTCGGAAACAAAAAGAAGACCGCGGTAGGGGAAAAAAAGCAGAGGGCTCAACGTTGCACCGTTCATTACCGGAAACTCGGAATCGAGTCTTCTGAAACGGGTTCGGTGTTCGTCTCGTCTGCCAATATGGAGTGCCTTCTCGTTTACGTGTATAATTTGTTCCTCTTTCGCCTCTTGAGGAAAGGTGTCCTCCATGCAAAAATTATAATTATTAAAGGACACCTGTTTTCGCTTAGCGGAGTGTCCCTCGACGCCGTCGTGCATCTCTTCATAAAAATAAAATGCACAAAAATTAACTTCGAAACAGAAGTTCGCTCCTCTAATTAATTGTTTTCGCACGTTTTTACAAAAAGGCGTTTCTGTAAGATACTGTTATAATTATCATTACTGTAAATTTAACGAGGTGTTATTCGCGAAACATTAATATAAATTTTTTAAGGGTTTCTACGTTAAATGAAAATAGAAGAAAATATTGTATTAATTTATATTGATATTCGTTCACATTTACACATATCTTTTCATTCACGTCCGAAGAAGCTTATATATAAAAAATATATTTTCGCCTGGATATTTCGATAAAAATCTCGTGTACCACTTCAAGAGGACTGATATCTACCGGATGTTGATGCACCGCGAAGAAATCTCGAGAACCTTTAATTAATCTCTTAAATTAACATCGAACGTTTCAGAGAGTCGGAAGTAATAACGAGTCGATTACGGTGAGTTTTCGAACGTCCGTACGGCAATTTTCAATAATTGCTTTGATCGAATAAACTTTTTCCTCGTCCTCCACCATCTCTTCCTCCTCTTCCTCTACCTCCTCCCACGCGACGCCCGACCACTCCGCGACTTACTTCCATAATCGTTCTTGAAGATCCTTTAAACAAGCTTCGTAGTGAGCTTATGGCGCAAAGTGTTGAAACTAGATTTCGCCGGCGATACTTCGTTAGGGAAAGACTTCAGTAGCGCGATGCCGCCCGCAACAATATACACTTTCGGCCGCGTAAAGCCCGCGTTAAATCAACGTCGGCGCGCAGTTAAGTGCAACTTCGGCCGTTTATAATCATTTTACGGCTTCTTTGTAGATTTATGGCGACTCCTTAAAAGTGAACCGTACAACTGTACAGCTCGCACACGCATTAGCGTTATTGCAATATTGAAGAAGCGTCTGGACAATTGCGACCATCTGAGATATTATACCGAATGGGGCTCGTGCGAATAGAATGGAGTTTTGCGAAGCATATGCCTTGGGAAACAAAGAATAAATAGCATCATTATTTAGTTGTAAATTAAAGTAAATTAAAGTATTTAACGGAGCCGTAAAACGCGATCCTGGCAATTAATAGATTGCAAGATACTTAAAAAGCAAGAATAAGAATTCGTCCAAGGTTTCAGGATGTTAATGAAGATGTTAATTGTTCGTCGGTGTCTGCAGGGCAGCGCTTGACATAACGAAGGAGAAACGATTGCTATAAATAAAACTGAATTAGCGCACTGCAGCATTGATTAACGTGTCGGCTCTGATTTATCGTTTGATGCTTGTATTTCTCATTTAATATAATTTTTTTTTACTTACCCGCATATTCTTCGAATGTACAGACTTCAAATATATCGAGAGCCGTTTTCACAAAATTTACTGCTAGATTACAGAATTTTCAAAGAGTGAAGTTACATGTGAGCTTACATGTTTTAAAATGAAGAAAACTAATTACGTTAATCATATAATTTTAAAATTTGCAAATGTGGATCATTAATTGTAATTGATCGATAAAAATCTGTAAAATGGATTTTAAAAATAATTTACCTCTTACCAAAAAATTTATAAAAATCTAAATACATATATATATTTTTTTTTCAGAATTTTTGGTTGTTTTTTTATCGAATTTTTGTAGAAAGAGGCTATTAATTGTGCAGTTCTAGAAATTCCGAGCTGTAGAACAAATCTTTGATGGCAACACAATCGTAAGAGGAAAATTCATTCAAGGACTAGAGGGTGAGCGCTGATGAATGGATTATTGCGATGTGATTACAGTTAAACAGCAATTACTTAGACAGAGAGCTACAAGATGATGGGATAAACTGTGGTCGTCGACTCATAAGAATATTAAACAAGTCGTTTCGCGCTGTATTTAAGTGCCTCTTTCGTCGTTCTTAGGTTCTAAATTTTTCGATTACAGATACTGTCTGTGCAAATAATAAAATTGAAAAAAAAAAACAAAGTTTTGTATCGTTCGACATTTTAAACGAGGAGACCTCGGGAAATCTTTATATTCGGCGGATATTCCGACATGTATAAATTATATTCCCCGCAAAATATATCGGCCGTACCCGAAACGTAATACTGTACTATGCATCGCATTATGCGTCTTAGGCAATGAAATATGGTCCTTGGGCAGTGCATCCAGCACGATAACGGCGCCCGGGAAGATTTATGGTGGGCGTAATGCGTGATTAAAAAAAATGTCTGGTCATGTACCGATCTCCGCACGTCGCATCGCATCGCGTCGCGTCGCGTCATCTGATTCGACCGGATAGAGACGGCCGTCCGTCACGCGATCTCAATTGTTCTACGCAGACCAGCGTGTTAGGTAATAGGATATATTCGAAACACACGCTGGCGACATACGTGGGCAGATAGGGTGGGCACGTACAGGTTATTTTCCAATCTGAACGACGCGTTGACCGGCGATACTGGCATTATCGATCTCGCTCGCACCGCGACCGAATTGTAAACTCGATTGCGAGAGAATCAGATACCTGTCTACCTTTTTCAATAAATGTTCCAGCAAGCCTTTTCAACGCGTTTTCTTACCGTTCAGCATTCGGTGGTTGCTCATCGTGTGACAAAAGAACCGGATGGATGTCTAGATAACTAGATATGAAATATGTACGGGCAATGAAAATGAAATGATGTTATCGCGCGCTGTTAATTGCAGAAATCGTCAGGAAATCCTGCTTTGCTTTTAACACGACGGGAATATACGATAAAAGCTACAAAAACATAAAAAACACTTGTACGATTTTCTGCACGACAATATTTGACGAAATTATAAAATGACAGTTTCAAAGTATTATCTATATGAAGAAATAGATAAGTATATTGTTATAAAGTACAAGTAATCAAGCAATAATAATGAAATCTTGTACAAGTGAATTTTTTTATATTATCATAAACATTTAATAAGAAAATAAAGATATAAAAGAGAGAGAGAGAGAGAAAGGGAGAGAAGATAAGATATTAAATTTAGATAAAGAAAATTTGTATACCAATCAATTTATTTATTATATAAAATATAATAACCGAACATTGTTTTTGAGAAACATTTCTGGAATATATCCATTAACGGAAAACCTCGATAAATACTCGTTAATGAGAAGGAAACAATGTAGAATTTTATAAATAAATATTATTGCACGCGCTGTAAAAATCTTTAATATCGAGACCTAATTATCGTGCTGTAAAATGCCGTAATTAGACTGAACGTTATAGTATGAAAAGCGCGTTGATGTGTAGTTAAATTTTCAGAAATTTTGCATTGTCTTTCGCGCATACATTGCATTTCGCTTGTTTGTTACTTTTGCTGATCAATGAGATGCTCATGAAATGTATTACTGAAAGTTTGTCAATAAAAAAGTATTGGATTTTAATTAATGATGATATAATACCATCGGTGATGATAATTAAACGCGGTAAAGCATAATAAAAAAAATAAATAAAAAATGCGAAAAGAAAGTATGTCTTTCAAAAATTATATACGCAAGTTATTAAAATATTGATTTGCTCTTAATAAAGCAAATGTTAAAATGAGACTATCATATCGATTAAACTTTAAACTAAAATATATGAATCTCCAAATCTTAATTTTGTCAAGAGAGATTTCCTCTCAATAATTCAGTTCTAAAAGAATTCACGATTTCAGATTAACAAAAACGAAATTTTTTTCTTCTACAGTCGAACGGTAGTAGAACACTGCGCGTAATAGAACACTGCAGCAATGGTGTTTTGTGGTACATACAAAATTATATATCAGCATTTACGCGGTGATCGATAATGACGTATATTTCGCAATGCGGTTGAAACATATTCCCCTTGCGCGGGAATTCGTGTCGCGCTGGGAAAAGAGGTAATGTCGGGAATAGTATGGGTGATAAAATGCTGATACGAGGGCGGGCAGTTTCGTTTCTTTTGTGTAACATGCTGAGCGAGCGATCTACGACTCCTCGTAGTTGCTGCCATTTACTTCCACAGAATTATGTGCAGAAAGATCGTTGTGTATTTCCACGAATTATATGACGCCAATGATATCATCGAATCATACGCGATATATCGAATCGTAATTTTATTTTGTAATTTTATTGTATTATTGCTTTTATCGCATGCTCTCTGATAAATTGCGGCTCCAAAAAGTATGCCTCATTTTTATTCAGTTTTTAATTTCTATCGTGCTCGTTTTAATATAGAAATATATGAGGCGTCTGCAATAAAAAAATAAACAACAGAGAATATAGATGAATCCATTAGAAGCAAAAGTATGATAAACAAGTATGAAAATAATAATATTCTATCATCATCGATCATAATTTTTGTCGCGTAAAGATGAACAGATACGAACTAATATCAAGCAATTCATTCTTAGGAGACAGAAATTCACGAGGGAAAGGAATGTTTCACAATTAATAAACTTTTTACAGCACGTTCAATGTCGCATGTGAATAAGCTCACATTTCAAAATATTTGCAGAAATGCGTATAAAACTCTCCCATTTAGAAAAATAATAGTATCGTACATACATTACCTGATGATAGTTTCTTCTTTAACACCTTGGGAGATGCAGCGATGTATCGCTGATGCTGCGCGCCACCGCAGATCCATGACGATGTATTCTCCTCCGTCGCGGAGAAGGAAGAACCGCGATTTTTTTTTTATTTTCATTAAATTACAAAACGATCTCTGAGGGGGACGAAGAAAAAGTACTTACCCACGACATCCATCAAAAACAGCTATCCCCCTCCCTTCCTCCCCGCATCCCCGTGCAAATGGCAGTAAATAACGGCGGAAGCTCGCACGCCGAATCTCGATCTTGCCACGTGCCAGCCAACTCCGACAGAAAGAATTTATGTGTTCGTGCATTGCTGTTATAGCCGCACGAGACAGTCGACTGCGCGATCGTAAAGAAAGAGAGACCTTAAATCAAAAAGGGGCATCGCTCTTCGCCAATTGGCCGCTCGCAACGCAACAACGGCCGGCGATAAATCCGGGGAGGCACGGGCGAGAAAAAAAGTTCAATCGCGAGACACGCTTCTTTCTATCGAAAGGCGAAGAAATGTCAATTTCGGCGGCAAAGAAATGCCGCTTCTGCCTGTCCTCACCCACGGACGCTTTAGAGATTATCACGAATGAATTAAAGAGAAAATCATTATGCTACAATTATATTAATGGCAGTATAAACTGGTAATGACGGTAAAAAAATTATCACGTCATTTGAGGATTAAATTTTTGTAGGCAGAAATAAAATCCCCAACGATGCTTCGAGCTTCGAGATTTTATTTTAATCTCCCCAGTTGTAGCAAGACACTGTAACAGTATTTATAATAATTAACACACTCGCGCGTCGCCGCCGCGACAACAAAGACTTGCGGTATAATATTCAATCATAATTCAGTCTGAAATTCGATTATTGCTATTTTATTCAACAACATATCTTTTTCATTTCTTTTTTTTACTTCGTCGTTTTTGCTCCGTTATATCTCTCTCTCACACACGCACTCTCTCTCTTGCTTTCTCTCTCTCTCTCTCTCTCTCTCTCTCTCTTTCTTCGGGCGTTGCAATGAAATTCTGAGAGGGGGGGTTTCTGTTTCAGAAGAGACGGCAACGATTGTTTAAATAGCTTATCGTACGAGTATCTCGTTCTTGTGTATGTATGTGTGCATGTGTGTACGCGTCAGTGTGTCACGTGTATCTATATTTATATATATATATATATATATGTATAAGGTGTATTTACGTTCTTTTTCCTCTTGTGTGTGTTGCATATATACATACATATATAGTTTGTTACAAGGCACAGGTAGTTACACACTTATCTTTTCTTTCCTCACGGTTCACACACTATGGTAATATCATGCACGCACCCACACACTCCAGTATTGCTTTTGCCATTCATTCGACAAACTACTAAATCGTATATTTTTCGCCGATCTCACCGCGAATCGTCGCATTCGGTTCTGCTTTTAATGGCGCACGTCCAGGATGATTGGATAATGATGGCTCACACTTCTACCACTACGCAAGCATCGCAATCTGTCCATTTAGTCGTTTAATCTCGCAAACGGATATATCCTCCAAATAGATTAATACGAATATTCTGATGCGAATATATATTGAAAATGAAAATTCGATATTAAAATTAAGGTTCGTAAGTAAACCAAGTGAAGAGAACGTAAACGAAATGCGAAACACTCCTTGAAGAAGGAAGGAATATTCGCAAAAAGATGTTACCGCATCTACTTCTTCTATCGGAAACTCCATCAGCAACGGAAGTCCGTAAATGATTGTCCGTTGTGTAATCGTGACATTACAGTAGTCGAGCTGGTCGATTTAAAGCGTTCGAGGCATGATTCGCGACACATAATGCAAGATCTTAATGGACTCCGCTGAGCCGAGCATTCGGCACGCGACGTGAGCGATCGATTTTACGTTCGATCATCAATTCGTATTGTCGGGACGATGTCGAGCAAGCGATTAAAGCCGGAGAGAAACGGCAGCCGAGGTGCTAGAAAATTGTGCGACCGTAAATGGCAGCGACGTGCCCGTTTCGTGCTCGCGCGCATGAAAAGGCCGACTCAGTATTCGTAGTCGATAAAAATCGACGTGCTACATGTATTTGCAGTATTAGTTCGCTGTATAGATCAAACGGGGTAATGCCGATCTTTAAGAAATTCCGTAAACCTCATTTCATAATGTGGAATGTATCATTTTGAACGATCTCTCTCCTTCATCCTTTCCCTTTGAACATTGAATCAAAATCGTTCAAGGCTAAATTGATTTTTCAATACGCTTGTATTATGAATCTCAGTCCGAAGAGGAACATGATTTTTATCTTATCGTTTATTATATTATCGAGGGAAATCTTTAAAAGGAATTTCACTCTATTTGTTGTGTTTGCCGATCAATAGCTATGATTCCATTATTGATGCTGCTTCAGCATTTCCATAAACATACTGTATTCGGTAAACAGACTTTCCGATTGCTCATCTGACCTGAATTCAGTTCCGGTTCGCTAAATCGCCAGGAGAACCGCTTGCGTTGCACGAATTGCCGACCGATCGTCGCCGCTGTACTTCGACAATTCGCCTAAGCAAATGAGGTTTAGACTACGAGGAAGTATGCAAATTCGAAGCGATCATGTATCCAGTTTCCTCCCGTCGCGCCAATGGCAAACTTCTTAACGAGCTCGCAAGGGATTATCTAACCCGAAAATTAGGCGACCCGATTTCCCATTTATGTCTTCATCGTTATAAATCAATTAGATATGACAGTGGCTTGAGACGAGGGACACAACAGAAGTATCAGAATTGTATGAAACAAGCTTTTGCAAGACTCAAAAATTATACTGTAATTAAAAGTGCATTATATGATATTGCATAATGCAAAAGTTGTTTAAAGTTACAATAATATTATATTATATAATTTTCCTTTTCAGCAAAAATTAAAAAAGTTATGTAATCGTAAAAGAGCACAAAAAAAAAACAAAAACAGTAATATTACTAATATTACAGCAGACTATGAAAAAATATTAAAATCAGAATAAACGATGTATTGTTTCTTATATTACTTCCAGATATTGTGTCTCTCCTCCTCGTTTCTCGTACTCTCGTAATACCGTTAAAAAATTAATGTTATGCAATTATAATGTTCGACCACGTTATTTCGATGAAATGGGATATGCCTTCAGCGGCAATTTTCAACTCGCGTTACAGTACATTTGTCGAAATTTTGCATTAATATCAGAATGTAGTCGGTTCTTCGATTCCATTTCAACTATTCGGCGCTGGATAATCCGATTCGGTCTCGCTCTCGCATTTAGCATGCGGGAATAAAATACCGGACGATGATGGTGGCTTTCGTCGTCCTCTGTCCCGCGGTTTTTGCGCTCGTTTCACGAACGTGCGTTTTCTTGGAACGCACAATGCGCAAAGTAATTCTATGTACACATAGCGAAATTATACGATACGCGTAATATACATCACTAACCCGTTCTAATTACGTAAGATTGCACCACCCTGTGCCCCACGATATTGAAATTTAGCGATTGTTTCTCGATCTGATTTTCATGCTGATCTCAATAATGTATAGGCATTCTATTCAGTCTTGAATAAAAATCATTACTTGTAGGTTTATTTTTCCAAAATTTAATTCAATTAAATCTCTCGGTGATTATTCGCAAGAATACTCGTGTTAAATTTATTATGACGGTTTTGCTCAACTTACAAGTATACATAAAGAAAGCTTGTACAAAAAGGAAAAAAAGCATCCTCTCCTTTGTATAAGTTTTTTTTTCACGTGATTTTATCGTAGGAACTCTCCTACACGAGTGCCTATAATACGAGAAAATGATTTTCCCTTATCGAGACACGAAAAATTTGAACGAAAATCATTCTTGAGATCAATATGAGGAAACTGGGAATTGGGAATCAATTCGATGCGAGGACATTCGGTATTATTCGAAATAGTGGGATAACGTAATAGCAACTCACGCACGCATCCGCAGCGCGTTGTACATTCGGGGGTGGTGGGCCATCGCTGAGGGTGTAGCGGAAGTTATTCCTGTCGTTGTTCGGATAAGAACGAGGGAGGATAGGATAGAGGGGAGGACGAATCTAACCGCGTGTCTCGTCGGGGGAGACGGAACAGCGGATTGATCCGATAGAACTTGGATTGCTCGTCGAGGGATGATTGTCCCTTGATTGAAAACGTCCTCGAATCGACGGAGGGTGCGACTACGCTCGAGAAAGGAAGGTGGCGGCGTGTCCCGAGTTTGCGAGAGCCCCGGCGGCGCGCAGCTAGCTATTCCGCATGTTCCGAGAACGTCATTTTTTATATTGACCTCCTGTAAGGGCAAGGTTGCGCTCTATCGTAGGACGAACGTCGACTACACATTTGGCAAGTGGAGCCGTAATGGGAACTAATCCATTTCTGTCTTATCTTCCTGACTTTTGCGTTTATAAAGAAAGATCACGATCGTCCGTGGGGATATATATTTTTTTTTTAGATAGAGACGGCGGGAAATGATAGGAACTACTCTCGGATCGTTATTTTTAATAATATTGGGACATAAAGCAAAGATAAATGATGAACATCACTTTAATTGCACTCTATCGTTACGTTGCTGCGTCACGTATATAATAAATGAAATTGAAAGGAACAATTAAGAAAATTCCTTTCTTTTTGTTTGCGGCGTGTGCCGAGTTCATCGGCTAACTTCATGTGGCCGGGGAACGATGTTGACGAGGGAACTAATTTTAGGTGGCATGCGGCAAATGCAAAGATTAGAATTTAGCGCAAAATTAAAGAATGCCCGCCTCCCCTCCGTCTCTCTTGTTCTCGCGATGAGCCAAATCCATCCGACCCAATGACGCTCAAGAACTTTCCGGCGTTCAGGCCGTGAAAAACGCGGGCTATCAGCGAGTCGCATTTTTCTTTTTCCCTCCCCGCTTGTACTCTCGTAATCGAGACGCATCGCGGCTCTCATCCTCGCACACGCGGGAGTCGTTACCTTCTACAGATTGGGGGAAGTTTCGCCGTGCTTCCCCATATGCCACCGGAGGCACTTTAATCTCCGGACGACGATGATTTTCCAGTCGTGGACGTCGCTCGTGTGCGTGCGCGCGCTTCCATCGCGGACCGGACCGATGACGCGTCAGAGTCGAATGACTTTACAGAATCTAAAGGCTAACCGCTTTTAAATGCCTTTAACGAGAACGCACTGAAGCATGGACTTTAAAGAAAATATGGTACATTTTTTTTACAATACATAATTCCACATTGTGACAAAATTAATTTTCCGTAATTTCATCAGTTTACAGTTTTGTGTTTAACATAATAAAAAAGATATGTAAGAATTTTTTTTAGTTCTGAAAAAAAAAGAAAGATTCGATTCGCGTCTGCAACATGTTGGCTGTTCAATGTAACATATAGATTCGTCCCCTGCGGCGATCCTGACGAATGGATCATTTCTGATAACGAAGGGCTGGATACGAGACGCGAGTTGTCGCCGCGGACCGGATATCCTCGATACTCCTCCCGTTTTTTTTTTCGTTAAGGCCGGATATGCGTATGATTCGCGAAGGGAAATAAGCGCGGAATTGTTTTCGAATGACTGTGTACGGGCGGGCGGGATTTTATCGGAGTATCGATTCTAGTGGGGGCGCGGGAAGTCGACGAATCTACAATATTTCCGGAAGCTATGAAATAAAGCGCCGCGCGTTTAACGATATCGGAGTCATAACCGTAAATATATTTATGACAATATAAATTGCGAGCTCGCGAGCATGCCCGTTTTGCTTTTCTACTTTTTTTTTGTTCAAGGAGGGAGGCCAGAAATCGTTTCTGTATCTCGCTGCTCCGTCTTTCAATCGAGCAGTGGTAACGGGATTAGCAATAATAATAGCAATAATGAGATTATTATTTAAAAATGAATTAGATTTAATATAACTGGATATTTGCGTCTCTTAAACATCTGTTCTTGATATGTTCCATGATGGAAATTGAAATAAAGCGATATGAATAATACACGTGATAACAATAGCTTTGTAACGCAAGTAAAAATATTTTGAGGTCAGTAAAGAATAGCAAAGCTACATTTCATGCAATTTTGTAATTAAATTCTGAATTATTACTCCTATTCATAATGTTAATTAGTCGATATTTATCCAAGAATTGTGCAGACAAATACGATCGGTCATTTTGAAAACAGTCTAGAAATATAGATAACTAATTTAAAATTTAATTTTCCAACATGATCATCTAAAAATAAAATAATAAAAAAATAAAATAAAATATAAGAAAAAAAATAACATAATTAAAATAAAAGAAATTTTCGAGACATTTGATTCAAATAACGCAGAAAAAGAAGGCTAATTGAAGGATTAATACGATAGCGTAGAAGATTTGATCAAAGAAGATTTGATCAAAAGTATAATAGTAGTATAAAATAAAATTAAAGCATAAAAAAACTCTGATTATCTGTTCTAATTAAAAGAATGTACCTATGACGAAAATAACACAAGAAACAATTATTTCATTAAATGCGATGTATATTTGAGAAATAATACGATTTCCTCCAATTGAATATTTTCCACATACGGTTCATCTGGGCCGTTGCCAAAACGATTGATTCGATTTATTAGAGCAGGGTTGATGATCTCGCGTCCTCGAATTCGTCCATTTATCACGAGGCCAACTTCGCCGTGACTCCCGGTTGCCGGAGGGACGTATATCCGGCATCTCTCGAGAGACACAGTCGGTGGCAGCGGCGATCTTAAGAATGAGAACATAATCCGCGGCGCGGAGAGCAATATACCGCACGCGGAATACTCGCGCCGACACGGAAGTAATCCGATAAGCCCATCAGACGAGCTTCCATAAAATCGTTAATCGTCGGTACGCCGCGCGCCGCCGCCGCCGCCGCCGCCGGACGACTGCCGTACGCAGAGCTCTAATCCCGGTTCGGTATTCACATCGGTTTCGAAGCCACATCCGCACTGCGGATGAAATCAACCAACGCGTTCGCGAGGAGCGCGTCTTACAGTCGTTCGGGGGAGGAGGATTGTTGCAACGAACGAGTTTCACTGAAACGGTATTTCGAACGAAAATACTGGCGTTAGCTGTTACGAAACAACTTTCGTAAAGCTTGTTTCCGCTGAACGCAACTATGCGCCTAAAAAGAAGATTCCACAACTCTGTCCTCTGCGTTACACGGAGTCGACGTTTCCTCGGCGACAATGGACATCTACGCTTTTCTTTTTTTAAATTTTATGTACTTAAGTAATTCGGCGATAGGACAAAAAGCGGATGAAAACTATTTACCGTCAAAACGAGCGATTGTCCCTGTAAATCAAAGTTTAACAGTGTCGTCTCGAAGAAAAAAAAGGACAATTTGATTTCAATTCATTATATTACGTGAAATTACCACTTGCATCTCGACGGTGGCACGTAAATATTTTATACCAATGTAATTCCCACTGTAACAGGACGAAAATGGCAAACAACGTGCTCAAATAAAGTGCAAATTTTCTCTCGGGAGTGAACGGCTCGTTTGCAATTTTCTGCTGGTGGTTGTCTAATCTATCGAAAACAACAACAACGAGCGAGGAGAATGTTTCTGTTTCTCATTAGCGACTCCATTAGCGGAATGCTCGCGCACGATATTAGGGCGCAATGTAAATTGGCAGGATTAAATGCATCGGACGATTGCATCAATCTCATTAAATGCCGCGCATAATGTTTGGCAAGGGAGATAGGGCGAAAGAGAGAGCGAATCGAGCGGAGGCGGTCGGGGTTAGTAACGATGTTTGGGGATGCTCCGATAATTATTGAATCCCTCGACGTTGTTTGCGTCAGGCAAATCGAAAATAATAGAATATTCGAGCGTTTACTCGCCCGTACGTATTCTCGCATCTTCCGTTTTAGAAACACGGCGTCGTTTCTACCGTTCAAAATTCTACGCGCGACATGCGACATTGTGTTAAGACTCGTGAAGTTTTCTCCTCGCAGGAATCAATTTGCGATGATATTTCGACTTCATTCATTATTAAAGTAGCTTCCGACAAGGTCGTCGTAAAACTGCGATTCCTCGAAGATAACAAAACTCGTGGAACGTGGGGTCTAAAATGATGCTCGCTCTCGAATGTAAATCGCGAGGGAAAGTTGGGAAGCGCGAAGGGCACGTGCATATGCAGCAATGTTTGAATAACCATTTTCATTCTTTAATACCGCCTGCCCGTTCCGCTCTTCTCTTTGCCATCAGCTTTGCTTAATCTGATTATTGCATGCATTCCGCAGCTTCGCGTATAGCGGAGATCACGAAAGCAAACAGAAATATATAGGAGGAAAATATATACGATTGAAATATCCCCGCTTATCTGGCAATATAGGATAGGATAATTAAAAAAATTCCGGACTTGGAATGATTTCAGGTGTGATGTATGGTCATATCCGCCTTCTAACCACGCTCTCTAAAGAAAAATAAATATTTATTCATCCGTCGACTGTGATATAGCGGATGACAAACAATTGATATTCCGATTGAACACAATTATACGCATGATAACAACATGACAATCTATAATTCAGCACTGCAATTTCATCAAAATTCTAAAAATTACAATTAATGTTCATGGAGCTTCGGAATGGTTCTCGGATCGTGCGGAACATGATTCAGAATGTACAGAATGCTGTGCGGTTTAAAGGATCTTCTGATTCGCCGTTTAAGTAGACGAGAATTGACGTTAAAAAGTTTGAGAAAATCTAATTCAGATTAATTTTTTTCAAATTCCTAGAAAAGGAGAAAATAGAGTAAGTTACTGCCAAACCCTTGTCTTCTCATCGACAATCGCACGCTCCGTCGACGTGAGAGGTTGGATTATCACGGAAGAGTTGCATCGTCGTTAGACGCGAGATTGACGATTGGTCTTCGTCAAGATTGTACACACGTGATTCGCGACCGCGGGGCACCTGGATCAGATCTGATTGCTGTTCACAATGAGCTTATTATCCCTAAGAAGCTAGAGAAATCTTAACGGCTAGACCCGATATTAACACTACTTCATATACGCTATATATATGTATACGCTCGTAGGTACAGTATGGCTCCTAATGTGATAACCGCTAAGTGTCCTAAGTAGCCTAAGTCCTATTTGTTGGTGAAAAATGAGAATGCGCCGCTCGCCCGTGGCGCGAGTGTTGCGCTACTCGCAGTTGTTGTGCGCACTGACAATTATAATATCTTCACGGTGTATCACCCACCGAGAGAGGTCAACGAAAATCGATCGATCCCTCTCTTCTGAGAACCCTAAAACGGAGACACTGCCGCCCGATGAATGTGCGTGAGAGGATCCTTGAGTAGGCGTGAAATAACCATGCGATGCTTAACGATCCCGACCGGAAGCGGTTAGAGATGGAATAAATAATCGCGGATCGACAACGAAATTCTCGCGAGCGTCGCTCACGGTCGGCGCTGCGAGCGACTTCGATCGAGTTTCGAACAAAAAGTAATTAGACGCGAATGAACGAACGGCGAATGACGGCTCGATGAGGCTTTCATCGCATCTGTTGAATCGCGCTTTCCTCTCAAGAATCGATCTCGCCGACGTCGTTGATTAATGAAACCAAAATCCGACGGAAAGTCTTACTGGCGTATAGAAATTACGTACAACGCGATTGAAAAAGTGCTAAAATAGCGATTGGCTTTTTCCTATGGTTCACTCTTTTTCATGCTCCTAACCCCCTCCCCTTTCTCTCCCCCTCTCTCTCTCTTTCTCTTTCTCGTTCTAATTTTCACACTCATTTTCGCACACATACACTCATGCACTCTTTCTGTTGTCCCTAACTTCCTCTTTGTTTGTCTCTTCTTCCTTCTACGTCTCTCGTCACTCGATTATAGCTTAATTATTACAAAGATGGTTGTACAATAATATATATAATATAGACTCTGTATTAGTTACAATAATATCGTAGCGTTCTACACCGTCGCGTCCGGCCTTCTCCCGTCGTCATTAATCGCGAAAATCGGAACCGACTGAGTTCCTTCTCGCCCTCACGCTCGATTCCACTAAGCGCAACATCCTTCTCGTTATCACCGTTCTCTCGAGCGTACTGCTGCCGCGTGAGTGTCTGTGTCTCTGCGTGTGTGTACGTCTTCTGTATACATGTTTCGTGTATCTTTATTGCTTATTGCTTAACATTAACGTTCGCGCCGAGCAGGTCACCGCCGAAGAGATCCCGCGCGCGTCCCTTCGTTAATTAAGCTAATCGATTGCTCACGGGAGACAAAGAGCTCGCGTCGCCATCGCACATTTAACGTTAAAGGCAGTTCCCCCGACTTGGCGGTGACATCGCACGCGATCTTTATCTTCGACGAATAAAAACTTAGGATCGGGCGAGGGGGGGGGAGTTGCATTTGCGTCGGCGTCTAACGAGATGCTAATGAAGCGAAAATATAGATCAAAGGATCACCCGTCCGCCTCTCGCGCGGAGGGACGCGTCGCGTCGCGCCGCGCGATTTCCTCAGCGGCCCTTCTCGACGCATGAATAAAGAAAAATGTGGTGAGCCGTGTGAGCCCCGAGGAAGAGAGAACCGGTGTATCATGATAACGTCCAGAACCTCTCGGAGCCTCTAGTCTCGTTTAATAATCTCTTGACCTTCTTTATAATCCTCGACTGGTTCGGGGTGAAATAATATATTACACGTTTGTTCTTATCAGCCAGAGGACTCCGCCACGCTAATTGAGCATTCACTGTCCTCATTACTCTCGTTTGTCGCTCAGCTAAATCGGCTCTTGCTCGGCTACCTCGTCCTCCAACGGAGGACGAGTGACTCACCCGCGATCCATTTCCCTTTATCCTTCGTGGCGTCACTTCGGGACACGCGGGGATCCGCCTCGATCCGTCGAAAAAACGACAGCGTGTATTACTTGTAATTAATCGATATAATTATTACGCGTATCATCGGTACTTATTGAGGGTACATGCCCGAGAATGAGCAAAGAAATGAGCGTACGCGCCCGGCGAAGAAAATATTTACCGAGTAAATGCTTCTTCATCTCTCTTTCCGCTTTTTCTTTTTTTTTTGCACTTATCGAGGACCTAGTCTCTTCGTAGTAGTCATCTTTTTCTGTCCGTCCTAAAAAGTAACGATCGCGCGTCTTATCGGTTGGAACGAGAGGACTCCGGGACGATCGATCCTACGAGGGCGAATCGCGCTCCTTCGTCCTCGACCGAGGTTCGCGTCGTTCGTCGCGATACCGATCGTGATATGGCCCAACCATAAAAATCGCACCTAACAACTTCGTCAACTCCGCTCGACGTCAATCTTAGTGCCTACGTCCGGTAAAAAAATCTACTAGCCAGAAAAAACTCACGCTCGAGCTACTCTCTCGATCACGCGTTACGCCGCCGATGTCCGCCCGACTCTATCCTGCGAGATTATCGGAATCGTCACGAAAATCCAATAATCTTTTTTTTTTTTTTTCGAATCTTCCGTCGGTTCTTCGCAAGATGATCCTGCGTCGTTCGTCATTCGTTTCTCTTTATCCGTTTCATCAACGCGGCCGCCTCTTCGGTCGTTCCGGAACGATGATCGCGCGAACGCGAGTTTCTCCCAGTTCGAAGAAACTAACAGGAGCCACGAGCACGATTGTCTAAACCACAATCGATGACTCCTCCTTTCCCGCATCTCTCTCATTCACGGTCTAAACTCGCACTCATCCGCATACGTGCGCGCTCGACTGATCGAGCCGCGGCCGACTGGGTCGCGAATTTTATATATTTCTTATATAACGATCTCACCGAGTGTCCGACACTGCGTTTGAGTCCGATCCTTAATTGATTTCGAATAATTGTCGCACTTTCGATTAGAATCACCTGAATATTGCGGCGACCGTCGTCAGCAAGACGATCGTCAGGTACGTCGATCGGCCAATCGGTCCGCCGTTCGCTTCCATGCACTGGCCTGCAACAACAGAAATGATCATTTTTATCATCTTGTGTATCTTGTGCGCGTGCAAGATAGAATATTTAGCTTTCCGTACAGGGTTTTCGCTACTGGCAAGCAACCGGGCCAACACCGGAAATGATAACTTTGGACCAACTCTAGGCAACTGCGGCTCAGCACTGGCCGGCCCAGTGCTGAGTCAGTTAGTTACTCAGAACTGATTCGAAGTTATTATCTGATGCCGCGCCAATACTGGGTCGATTGAACAACCCTGTTTGGGTTCTTAACTAAACAACATTTACTTATAGTCGATTGCAAAAAATTCATTTCCTACTCATACACGCGAAAAACGTTTCGCGTGTACAAATACGTATGAAACATTTTCCTTGAAAGTATGCGTACTGAATGTAAAATTGCATGTAATTTTATTACATACAATTAATTTCAAAATCCAGACTTTTCATTCTACGAATCTCGTAGACGAGTAAAAAATTCTGTTGTGTACAAGGAAACAAAATTATTCATCTCAGTATTCGTTTATAAGTTAATGAGTTTTCTAATTTGATCAATGTAAATGTTGCAACGCGTGGTTTGAGAATCTAGGATAAGTAATGTTTCATACAGCGTAATAACATCCGGCCGGACCAAAATCGAGGCTGCTAGTAAAACGAATGACATAATTAATGGCTAGGACAATATATGTTCCATATTTAACGGTTATTTCGCGCTTGGGAGATAGCCTTAGGTCTAGTGACACATAATTCACCGTTTATCAACGCGCTGTCGCAGTCTATTTGTCACTGAGAGCTACGCGAATGTCGCGCTAGATTATGCGTAGCTGTCACGCACCCTCCGCGACGATATTTCGAGCGGCGCAATGGATGACAATCGCTGACTCCGCGATTTCGATTGGATGGCGCAGCCTTCACGTCACGAGAAAGTTATTGGAGTATACTGAACGTTTTGCAAAAGGACGGAGAATCTCGTCGCGCGTTTTCTCGGTCAGGCAGAGCTGCCAAATCCCCACGACATCAAGAGAGTATGCCTCATATTTTAATTTGACATTTATATTTATGATTTAATAAGCATCAACCTAAGGCTATCTCGCAGGTATGAAATAAGTTAAGTATGGAATATAATTATTATGCTGTATGAAACATATTACTCTTCCTAGAATTTCAAACCACGCGTTGCAACATTTACATTTATCATAATTAGAAAAAACTCATTAATTTATAAAAGATACTGAAATAATTAATTTTGATAGCTGTACACAGAGAAACTTTTTACACGGAAAGATGCTTGTTTAATATATAATTTTTTTTTCTAACAATTTGCATGTTAAAGTAAATTTTAATTGTCGAGTCGGATAGTGGGAGAAATTTTAAAGATTTGAAGTGAACAATATATATGGAAAACATTATTATATTTTACGTTTGATGCATAAAACATGAAATAGAAAGTTTATTAAATAGTATTATAGCTTTAAAAATAAATAATATTCAAAATCACCTTCTCAATATTAACATAGGATTCAGATAGGACTTTTTTAAAATAAATTCCGCGTTATCTTTTTAATTAAATTTTAATACTTTCAGTTTACTCTGCTAACAATATTTAATGAAGTATTCATCATTGATGTTCCTAATGTAATATATCAGAGAACGTTGCGTGTACTCGTCTCTAGTGTTCTCGGATTAATGCTAATCCAGGGATGAAATGGCGCAGCGACGGAAAGCAAAAGGGTTGACGGAGGTTGCCACTTACCGGTGCTGGTAGCGTTGAAGGCCAACATCGGCGCGGGCGGTGGGATGCCCCTCTGACACGCTATGGGGCTGGCAGTCAAACTGACAACTCCGCCGCTCTCTTTGTACATGAAGCACAGTCTACGGCTGTTTCTGTAGGGCTGCGCCCTGTTGTTCTCGCTGCTCGACCACGTTGTTCTGCGCGCTAACGGGGTGGCGATCACGAACTGCGTGCCTTCGGCGTCGAACCATCTACCGTGGCAGGAGTAGGCTGGAAGGCAAAGAGAGAGCACGGGGCTGCCAGAGGTCTTCGCGAAACACGGCAGGGTGGAGAAAGTTTCGGGATAATAACGATCGGGTGAGCGGGGGTTGGCGTCTCGACGGCCGTTACCCTTCGAGTGCCATTATTCCCCACCAGAAATAAACTTGGGTGTCGAGGGTCGAGAGGATATTCCACGGCACTGAGAAGCGCAAATCTACACAACGGGAAGGGTGAGAGGCGAGGAGCGGACGTGCCTCGCGGTTCTTTCGAACATTCAGGCATTTCGATCTTGATGCGAAATCGCGGCAGGGGAGCGCGCTCGAGTATCACTTCAACCGTCGTAATGAAGTTACGACATTACCGGGATTGATAAACGGGGCGCGAGTTTTCGGGCACGATAAGAAGCGCGCGTTAATATCGTCGCTTTAACACTGAAAGGCCCGAATACGTCATACTGTCTCTAGATAATATTTTCGTAAGCGCGATAAAGGTTGTGCCATTGACGAGCTTTATTGCTAACACTGACTTAATTATAATATCAATGTGACTAACTTAATCAGTTCTCAGAGAAAATATTTTATGATCATTCAATGGATGGCTCTTATTATTCTCAAGACGGAGTTTTTCTCGGATAGTTGTTAATTCTTTTTTCTCTCATAAAAAGCTCTTGTAATGAAAAAGGAAAAAGAAAAATGTACCGTTTAACTATGCAGGTTTTCTCTCTGGATTTAAACTGCTGTCAACTTTCTATAAATATTTAGTTGATATTAATCATGTAAAGTTTTATTATAAAGATAATTTTTTTGGAGAAAATCCATTTTTCGTATCTACTTTTACTATAGATTCCAAATTTTTTGATTTCTTTAACCCGCAATCTTCGTAGTCAATCAAAAATCAATGTTTTCCTCAGCAATAAGATAGCAACTTTTTAACAAAGAAATATAATTAATAAAAATAAAGGAAAATATTTTGGAAATTAAGCAGTAAAGATACAGACAAAATGAAAATACAGAGAAAAAGGAAATTTTTTCCTTCTCATATAGAAAAAGTTGTTGCTAGATAAAAACATCTATCTCTAAATCATAATCACCGAACCTTCTAGCATTAAACATTTTCTACGCCTCGTCGAATACTGCGCTCAAAATGCCTTGGAAAAAATAATCCTTCTTCGTCGCTCGCGATACTGTGCTCGTATTCAAGAGGTCAGCGCGGTACAAGGTTCTCGGTATGACAGCAAAGAGGAAGAAAAGGGCAGATAATTACCGGTGATAGCGTCGTCGTCGACGCAATCACTTTGAAACTCCATCCTGTCCGCCGTGGAGCAGCCCACGGTTAAGGTCGTCACCTCGGAGCTGCACCTCGAGTCATCCTCGTTTCTCTTCTCCCTTCTCTCCGGGATATCTTCGTCCCTCTCGTATTCCTCGAGCTCCCTCTTCATTCTCAAGAGATCCTTATAGGTCATACTCTTGTCGGCCGAATTCCCCGACGCGGATCTCTTTCGCGGCGGACTGTCAGCCTCCAGATAATCCCCGAAATAATCGCCCTGCACCTGCAGCGTGCTGGAGGTCCAGCTGTCGTCCGGATCGGCGGCCCAAAACCGTCCGATCATATCGGCGTCGTATGAATGGAAGTCTTCTATCTTCGGATACCTTCTCGATCTGTTCGCCTTATCTCTCGAATTCACCTCGCCTTCGGTCGTTTCGCCCTCGTTTCTCGTACCGATCTCTGCGCGATTCGTCGCGTTTTGCGGGGCAAGTTCCTCGAAACGTTTGACAGCGCGCGATCTCCTCGTCTTGGAGCGCAAGCTCTCGGCGGAGCGTTGCTCGAGGTCGCCCGATCGTCTGACCATCGATCGCAACGCGCGCTCTCGTAGATCTCGGTAAGTCTCCACCGGTTCCAAGGATCTCTTCGACGAGGGGATCTCCTCCACGCTGTAGTCCTTGCGACTCCGGTTGCCGCCGCGATTCGAACGCGCCCGCCGACCCATCCTCTCGTGGATCAGATACTCGTTGTTCGCCCGCCTCTTCTCGACCTCGTAATCCAGCTTACGACCCCGCCGGTCTTCATTCCTCTCCTGGGCGTGCCGCACCTTCTCACCATCGTGTCGGATGGGCAGAGACTCCTGCTGGTGTTGGCTCCTACGGCTTTCGCGCGTGTTCCGTTGATTCCGATTCACATCCGTCACTGTGAACTTGCCCAAGTACGGACAGGTACGTGGTTCCGGAGAGCTCGCTGTGACAAAAAGCAGACGCAAACCTTACAGAGTATCCGCGAGATATCGCAACATATCGTATTTCTATTTTCGAATTTTCGAAGCAACGCGAGCGAAAAAATAAAGAATTCCAGAGAAAATATATTATAAAAATTCATAAAATTTTAAATCAGTAGATTCAAAGTACGAATAAAGTATTATTTTTCAATATTTTATATTTGAAATTGTGTATCGAGATTGAAGATAATGATTATATTACATATATTTAATAAGCGTACTTAAATTCATTCTTCTGGAATAAATAATTGTTTTAATAGCATAATGTAATACGCGAGATGATATAATATTTATATTGTGGGTACAGAAAATTTGTGATATGACAGAGCAAAAATAAATTTTGCAGTATTATTAATGACATGAAATATCACGCTTGCTTCATTTGAAACATTAATACAACGCTGTCGCATAACTCGCGATTTACGATTGCGTTTTATATTTACGATAAAGGAGTTAATTTAATGCACGACATGTGCAAGAAATGAAAAATGGCAGCATGATAAACATATAAAAACATATGAACATTTATCGTGTACCTCAAACGATACTTTTTGCAATATTTCGACCGCTGAAATTCTGTATGAACATGGTAAAATTACAAATGCATGTTGCGCAACATTATTATTATCATTATTATTAGTATTTTTAATATTACGAGTTATATGCGTGAATATGCATAAATAGTAATAAACGCAAATGGCATCGTAGATAAAAAGAGTTGCTGTAAATTAATGATCCTATCTGCGAAAGTAAAGTACCGATATGCTCGTAATTTCTACGGCCTAAGAAGAAACTTTGAAGTTGAGTCTTAAACGGAATTTTAAATGCCGTAACTTTAGAAGTTGGGACAAGAAGCTCGACGAAGGTTATCGATCCCTGCTAATGATACTTTCTTGTTAGTGAGAAAGTACGGTATATTTTAAACCGGGGAGAGAAAAAAGTTCTGAAAAGAGTCGCGGATGTCCGAGTCTATTCAGGGAATTCACATAATCATATTATATCTCTTACATATCCTAAGATAGTTGAAAATGTTATATAATAGTTCCAAATTTATATAGGACTTGGGTTAATCGTTTTTCCAAAGTTGTAGTTAATTTAAAGCAGTTTGCTCGAGAAGTAACGTAAAAACGCGACGTTATTTCTCGTGACATTTTTATACGAAATTCTATGCAGAGTACGCTTTTGAAATGTATTCTCGCCAATATCACGTAAATTTTATCACACAAAAAATTTTATCTTGCTTTACATCGATTATATTTAAAAAAAAATTCTAAAATTTTTACATATACGCATATGTAGGTCATTAAAAAATTTTTTTATCTCCGCAAATAGATTTTTCCTTTTATATACATATAAATGTGTGAGCCACGATAAATACCGCCAATCACACGCAAACCAGGAAACGCATTGTGGGCTTAATGGAAGCTCGTTAGGTCGAAGGAAAGAAGAAAAAGAAGACCTCGAGTCTCTAGAAGGCCTGAGTTCTCTAGAAGGCCTCGAGAAAGCAACGGAAGACGGCGAATGGTGGCTATAACGAGAGAGCGTAAATCGACCGTAGGCAGACACAATGCGAACTCTAACGAGACAAATCTGACGACGCACCCTCGAGCCAAGGGTGTCACTCTCCCTCGGTCCGATAAGCTGCATTATCGTTTTACCTCGATACTAAGCCTTCAAAACCCTAGGTAGGCTAACAATCGAGTTCACTTTTTTTATGCTTTACTTTACAATAGCTCAGTGCCTCAGATTAATTGAATGCACGTAAAATGCGATGCTCGCGAGAAAGAAGAAAAAAAATAACCATACCGATTATCCTGTAGGGAGAGTACAGGAGTACGAAGGGTTTAATTGCTATTTAACGTCGAAAGAGTCGGAAAAGTTCGGATAAAGGGAGTCGGAAAAATTTACATTTACTTGCTCTTAATTAGAAAGCAAGATTCTGTTACAAAAGTAACAGGATCTCACTTTCTAATTAAGCTTCAGGAAGATCCGCTTTAACAACGATACTGTTTTATTTCACTTAGTTGCAACTTAATTATAAAAATACGAAAAATACTTAAGTACCGGCAAAGGAACGTACGTATAAATGGAAGACTCGGATTAATTATGTATTTATCAAGGAATCAATTGCAAGTCTCATTATAGTCCTTTTATACTTCGAGGATAGGTTTCCGCTTTTGTTTTTAGGTTGCTGCTCCATTTTGCGTCCCCGAATTTTATAAATCGATCTTAATGGTAATTTGCGACGATATCGCAAAAATCTCGTTATTTTTACGGTTAATTAGATACGACTTTACGACAACGACGCAAAAGCGGTCTCGGCGAAGGCAACTTGATTTTTCCGACTCGTTAGACGATTCCCGGTACGAAGGACCTGCCTAAAAGGACGGTACGCTAAGGGCGAGTTATCGAGTAGAGGTTGGGAGTCAGCCCCTTTGGTCCATCTCGATTCCTTTGTATTCGATCGGAAGGGCGAATCACGGTCTGTACTGATCGTTATTTATGCTGCAAAGCTTTGTCGCTCGTCAAAATATCACAGATTCCTCGATAATAAGACGAGTTTAAATTTATAAGCCGCCTTACGATTCGCGATCTTAATTTTCGTAATTTATCATGATAACAATAATGATGGAAATTGTTGTTCTGATAGAACTCAAAATCAAATGAGATATACCCCTTTATTACATAATATTTCATATTTCGTATAAATGTGATGGGCCTGCTTTAACAATGTGATGTGTTATCAGTGTAACATGTCGCAAATCGCAAATTAGAGATATACCTATATATATGAGGGAACATATCCTTCCTTATCTCGGTGTGCTAATCTGCGCTGAGAATCGCGTAACAATGAAGTTTCACACAGACTGGTTGTCTCCAAGGATGTAACTATATAGACCGTATATGAGCGTATTTATATCCTGTATATGTAGTTGTAACAATTTGAAGATATTTTTCAAATATATATCGAAATAAATAGAATTACCCGTATACTAAAATACGAATGATAAAATTAAAGAATGTGTACGTGTGCTAGATTAATCTTTTATAAATAATACTCAATTTATCAGGTCAATTCTCTTACGACCTATTGTTTGTTAAAGCCGAGAAAAGATTACATCAAGCATCGAAATAAATGTGACACCGAAATATCGTTGTGACACCGATATTTTGTTGTGTCTGTAATCCCATCTTTTCATTGGAATATATATTTATGTCCCGCGGCGCAAATACTTATTGGCGATGAGTCGCGCTCTCGATAATCGATAACAACCGCAAGCACTAAATTACCCAGCGCAGCTTTTCGACTTCCGTTAACCCGAACCGAACTAACTATCCGATCCGCTTTTGGAATAAAGAAAATCGCAGAATAATTAATCGTGACAATTAACTGTACCGTTCTGGCGGGCATCAGGTTCGTGACCCTGTTCGTTCTTAACAAGCATTGCTAAATTTATGCCGTATCGCGACTCGAAATCGCGATGGCAGAAATAAAATTGGGCCAGCTTGGAGCCCCGCTTGATATTTGCATAACAGTTTCAATCTTTTGCATCACATAAAGTGTTGTGTTTTTATGTAAAAATGTTAACGATTTTGTTACCAAATTGCTTCCTGATCTAAAAAATAAAAAAAAAAATAAATAAACTGCACGTTGCTTTATGCTTCCGTGCAACTAACTGAAATCACTTTTTCGAAGCAATTTTCATTTATAGAAAATTTATTTATGAAAGAAGTTTCGTCAATTCAAATATTCTACGTGAATTCGTGGAAAAAAAATTCCGTAAACCGAAAATAAAAAACGTATATAAGGATTCGTTTAGTGTCAGCGGAGTGTTCAACGATTAAGAATTATGAAACGTTTAAAATTGGAGTTCAAATCTGAGGTTCAATAGATTCGATTTTTCCCCTCCCTTGCTTCCTACATTTGAAAAGAACGCGTTTACAATAAAGAGTTAACCGCGATCCGGCGTGTCTATCGTTACATCATAGTCCCCTTTTTTTAAATCTTATTACAACGCCAGTTTTGACCCAAAAAGCCCCGCGGGCAAACCCGGTATCGCTTAGTCACCGCGGCATTATCCTGTCACACCCGCGTCGTTTCCTGGCGGAGCGTGCTTCTTGAACACGGCAGTACCGAGTTTTTAATTAATCGGTCGAGTGCTGCTTCCCTCGATTTTGCTTTCTGCCACCCCCCGGCCCCTCTCCGCGCCACACGTAGACCCTTTTCAGGGAACGAAACGGCCGCCCCTAACGATCGATCTCGACGACGAGGGAAACGGATCGGAAATTTCGCCCCGTTATCGCGTGCTTAGTTTGCCTCGTTCATGCTCCTGGCGCGGTGTTCGTGGGGGGTTTCGTTCGTTTTGCACCATCACGCGGCAACGAGAATGACGCAACGGTATATGGGGATGTTCCGCGATCGTAATCGTGGAAATAAATACGTCTCACGTTATTAACTCTTAATTAGCAACGTCACTATCATTCGCTTTTTTTCCGTTAGACGGCAAATTCTGTAGAAAAATACATTTGTATTTTCGTACCGAGCTGACTTCGAGCTCTCCGCTTCATTCTCGAAGAGTGAACGTTTGCTAGAGACGAACGAAATCTCATATTTCATTATACGTGCACAATTCGGAAGAGTTAAGCGTAGTGCTTTGCTTATCGTCGTCGAAAGTTAAATCGAATGTATCGAGCGAAAGGGGGAAGTTTGTAAATAAGAGAACGACCGCACTTGTCTTCCGTTAGCGGGCGTTCTTCACGGCGCGGCGCAAGATAGATACGCCGATACATCACGTACTTTTAGCTGACGATTTACATTCGCGAGTTTCGCGATACTTTTATCTGGATGGGGGAAGGGGGTTAAAGAGAGAGGCGATAAAAGTGGGCGCCAATTATTCTTCGAACGAGGAACGAGATCGGCCGGCACACCGGCGCGGCACTCTCTTTGTTTCGTTCGCCCGGAAATGACGCCTCGATTCTCGCCAGAGCGATAAATTTCCAACGGAAATAACTTTTGGCAGGGTAGATGGCGGCGGGGGTGAGTACACGGTAAAGGAGGACAGGGGACGCGGAAGAGCAGGCGAGACCCTCCTCGAACACAACCGCGCGCGCGTTCGTCTTCGTTTGAAAAAAAAAAAAGGTAGATCGGAAGATTCGCGAGGAGGGATCCGTTTACGTCATTCGATAAATTACGGCTGTATTTGTAAAATAAATCATCCCCGATCGTCCTCGGGGCGAATTCAAGAATATTTCTTTTCACAACCGAAGCGTCGTCACACCGAAATACGTTAAGCGGATTATCTCTATCTCGGACGCGGAGAAGTAACAACGGACTACTTAACATTTAACAGAGATACGAATGTTGGGAATAAAGGGAATGAAAATAACTATCCATGTAATTTTATAATGTCTTACGGAATAAATATAAGAGGTTTCGTTATAATTGTCAGACGCAAAACGAATTGGCTTAATCAACTTCTTCATTTGACCTCGCGCACTTCAATTTTGATGGCACTATTTCTAAATAGAAAAATTTAATACACTTCAATATTCATAATTAAATTCACTTCGTTGATTATTGCAATAGCCGTGATATGAAATTTCTATTCATTTCGTTGTGGTCGAAAGTTGATTCTGCTAACAACTGGAGTATTAAACGCGAAAATCGAAAATACAATAGGATGTAGGACTGAACTTGATTAATTAATCATATTTAATGCTCTCGATTTAGCTCGTACACTTAAATGCTGATTCGTTATTCCGTTTATTATCGCTTGCATTTGAGAGAGGGAGGGAGGGAGGGAGAAGAAGAGAGATTCCATCGAGGTTCTCGCAATATAGCGGAAATCTCGTGCAGCTATGCAGAAAAATGGTCCGTCAATTCCGCGCAGCGTATCGCATTCGTGCGACGCTATTCTACAAATAAACGCCGCGCAGTAGTTCGGAAATATTCTCCGTCGCTGTCAGTGGTGTTTTATCGAAGCGAAACGCACGTATCTCCGTGAGTAAACACGGATGACAACTGGTGTAATTAAACCTGAGTGCGCGGCAGAACGTCGATCGTTACCGGCTTGATTATTATTGGCCGGGCAACATTTCAACCTGATTCCGTCGAATGTAGCCGCCGACATAATTTTGTGTCGCGAATATTAAACCGTTAGGTATAACCCCGGTGTGTGGTCGCCTCGCCCTCGTGAAATATCCCGCAAAATTCATCGAACTAATCGAAATACCTGCGTTACCATGTACCTCGTTAGAAACTGAAATAAACAGGAGGCTGCGGCGAGCGAAAGGGGACAAGCGTTACAAGTTAATAACCAAACTTGCCGTTGACGATTAACATGTGTTCCGGTATAGACATAGAAGAGAGAGAAAGGAGAGAGAGAGAGAGAGAGAGGACGTGGAGGAAAGTATTTTTTCCTTCGATTTTTTCAAAACTGAGAACAAATAAAGTGCGAGCACAACGGTACGTTGTTAAAACGAACGAGATTGGAAACATGGAGCAATAATCTTGAATTTTCCAATGTTTTGTCGCGAAATCCTTCCTTTCTTTTTTTTTTTATTTCAAGAAATTGAAATTTACTGTAAAAATCTCTCTGCAAAAGATGAAAATAGAAAAATTGTTTAAAAGCTTCTTTCAGGTCTGTTCTACTTGAGATTTAACAATTTTCAGAGTGAATTAGGCATTAACATTATTGGATTTAAGAGGCAGTATTATAAATGCTACAACGAGTTGATGAAAAGGAGCATACCGTTTTTCATTAATCTCGCTTTTATTAAATTTCCCCGAGTGTGCGGAAATGAACGCGCGCGAGAGCACCCTCTTTTTGAAGATAAAATTATTTCCGTAATACGTTGCATATTTCTCGAACGCGGTGCAATAATAAGCCAACTTGGCCAATTCATGTTTTTCATGATGTGATTTTATTAATTACGTCGAGTGAGTGTTCTTTCATTAATTAATACAGCCCAATTTAATATTATGATTTAAAATTCCCCGTTCCATCGGATTCCGCCATACGCCGCAACGGTTGTCAATTCGTCATTTATTATTCCAGCTACATTGTATTGATTCGACTTAATTAATTTGGCTGCGAAACAACCACTCGTTGCACACAACATAAAGTAGATATCAATTAGTAGACTCGCACACTGCAATCAGGAAGACACTCAAATGAAAACGATGTTTCCTTTTTGTTGCGTCGCTTCGTTCTTTTTTCGTTCTACCTCTTTCTCTCTCTCTCTCTTTCTCTCTTCCAGAGGATAAACGCGCGCGCGGCTTCTTTCGTTTAATCTAGATGTACTTGTACTACGATTTAAAATGATCAAAGTACCGCTGTAAGAAACAACGTTGCTTCGTAATAAAAGTTTCATGAAGCCGAACGAACCGGAGAAAATCTGAAGTGCCGGCCAGAGGAAAAACAAGGAAACGAAGGAAACAGAACGGACATAATAGAGAAATAAAGAGAACCGTCCGGCGAGAATCGGTGCTCTGTATTATAAAACACTGGGATGGTATACCGGCGATACGCGGCAGAATTACGAAACAGCCGCAGAATCGAGGGGAGATAAAAGGGAAGGGAAAAAAAGGGTCCGTTTCGAGTCTCGAACGACACGCGCCGGATTTATCACCTGAGATTTCAGTAACCGACCGCCGTTTTCTCCGTCTTCTCTTTCGAGTTAATTATCGCCATTCCGAGGCAGTTTCTGAATTAGCTTCCGATTATTCCGGCTGCTCCTCACTAATTGTAAGCGCAACTTCGCCAGCGAACCGAGAAGAATCGTTCTCGAGCGGAACAGTCGCGCTAGATCATGAACTTACCGAAACTTTCGGTGAAGAAGGAGTGTATCGGAGAACTCGGAGAGTGCTGCAAGTTGCGGTTATAGTTTCGAGCGGAACGGGGGTTCATTAAAACTGGACAAAGAGATAGAGAGGAAAATAAACACGAGCTTCGTGCGATCCATTAATCTGTGACAAGTTTAAGATTCAAAACGCATTGTCTCAAATTTTACATATATACATATATAAATTGTTAATTCAGATACACATACATAACTGAATTAACAATTTACGTTGTGTATTACATGAATTGTTTGTACTGATATTTTATTTATATATTATAATATATGCTTGCAAGATGTGCTATTCTGACCAAATTCCATTTCCAAGGTATATCAGTTTGAAGTACATCTAGCGAAAAAATAATAGAGAGTATCTCCGATTGTAGCAATTTCTCAATTTTCCACAATACGTGTGTTCATAACTAAACTTTAAATTACAAACTATTTGCGAGAATTTATATTTTATTTACAAATAAAATATTTTTCTCTCTTAGAAATTCTTCCGAAAGAAAAATAAAACGAAAAAATTTCCGCAATGTCTTTTCTAATATTGTTTATTAGTAACTTGATTTAGTAACTTGAGTGAAATAATTTTTTGTTTCTATTTGTCTTTCTTCTTATAAAATTGCATATTTGTAAAAATGAACAAAAATAAATCCTTTTTTATTTAAACTTTAAAAACAAAATTCCGATCAAGTTTTTTAGATGGATTATGGGTGGAAAATTTTTGCCAACATCGCTTTCAATAAAATTTTCAAATAGTTATTTTATACATAACGATTTTCTACGAAGTTTTGAAAATTCCCAACTACCACCAGTAAAAATTCATAAAATAATTTATTCTTTCATTTTATTTCTGTCTCTTCCCTCCTCTCTCTCTCTCACTTTTTCTCTCTGATTATGATATTATTCTTTCGAATGAAAATTGCATTCTGACGATGTCTTCAAGATCAGTTATTACTGCATAAAAATTCTGAATGCAATGCAAAAGCGATGACACCCTAAAAAGAAATCTTAGAGTGGAAAATCGCAGGGAAAAGATACAGCGATTCGCACCGTTAACTCGTAGCCGAGTGAAGTTCACCAAGGAGAGGAAACTCGAGGTGAGGAAGGGGAGAGAGAGGGAAGGAAAGGACACTAGCGTTAGAGAGCTAGGTGACCCGTGTCAAGTTCAAAGACGCGAATGCTAACCCCAACATTTATTCGTGAAAGGCCGCTAGAAAGAGAGAGACGAACGAGAGGTCCTCCCCTGATCGAACTACCGTGAAAACGCCCGAGCTCCTCCGACGCACAAATTATTTCTTCGCGTTTCTTTAATCCCAGTTTCCAGCTGTTGGACGCGTCGACCTTAACGCGCTCGTTCTTACGCTTTGCGGAATCTCTTCGACGATGAGTGAGAAAGAGCGAGAAAAATTTTCATGATCCATCTCTGTTTTTTTTTTAAAGGGGGAGGGGAAGAGGGGGTTGGATAAAAAAGAGCGCGCGTTTCTTTTTCCTCCTGCTATACGGGGAGAATCGACGAAGAGGACGAATCGAAATGTCCCTCGGCCGCTCATACATATCCGTCCGCATTTGACGGCCGTCGATGTCGGTGCGCGCTTTTCCATAATCGCGTTTCCCATTATCCACTCCGTGCCGGATACCTTTTTATAGCTGGCGCCTCTCGGAACCCGCGCCAGCACGAAATGCGCCGACTTCTGCATTAACGAATGCATTAAGGATTATCGGCACGACACAATAATCGCGTTAGCCCGTCCGTATTTATACGCGACGGCGTGTTCGTTGCACCGCATCGCGGGCGTGCGTATATTTTCGCAGATTTGATTTTCTACTTCTATAACGGGCAATACCCCGCGGGAGAAGTGGCGGAACGGTGGAGTTTAATGAGATTAAGCGTGAAAAACGAGCGTCCATTGTATAATGCATATCGCGGCGGTATTCGTCGACGCGTCTCTCTCTCTCTCTCCCTCTCTTTCTATCTTCGTTTTCTCAATTCGCAATTTAATATCTCACGAAAGTGAGAGACGACTGTCACCCTTCTCCTTCTCCTCCTTCTCTCCCCGCCGTCTTTTTTCGCCGTTTCTTCCTTTTTTTCTACGCAAAAAGCAAACCGACGCCCTCGGGAGACGGCGCGCGCACGAGTTCCCTTTTCTCACGAACCACCTCTCAATGTCGACAATGTCGCGACAGAGAATTTTTCTGATGAACTCACGTGTCGTCATCCCGCTCGGAACGCGGTGAATGAATAGCTTGCGCGTTATACGTAAAATTTTCGCCCTCAAATTATATCATTAGCGACATCGGCGTTGTTAATTCCCGCCGCATGAGCCTAACAAAACCAATTTCATTTTATAGAATGCAAAATACTCATTGAAAGCTTAATTGCCTTATCGTCGTCCCAATTATTTATCTAAAAAAAGTGTATTCCAAATTAATTAAAGAAAAGACTTAAAGTGTCACGGTATGTTTAATTGTTAATGAATCAATTTGGACGTCTTTTCATAATACAATAATAAATGCGGCTCTTGTGAAGGGAGAAAACGGCGCAAGTGCGATTTCGATAAAAATAAAATAAAGGATTTTTAAATATGGGGAACTAAATAATTCTGGAACAAGCACGCTGTTAGTAGAAATTTGTTTCAAAACGAAAGCCCCGTGTTCTTTGCGGATAACAAATCTGTTCGTTTCGCATAACTTCGCCGCGGTTACGGCGTTAGCGGGTCGCTCAAACTTCGTACAGAGAAACAATGGGCTCTGAAACAACTGCGATACAGAGCTCGCCTGCCTCTGAAAAAAAAAATATATATGGAAAAAAAGAACGAAACAAAAAAGGAAAACGGATGTCGCCGTGTCGACGAAAGTCAGAACGACAAATAATTCGTCGGAACGATCAAGCGCGGCGCCCGATAGAAATTCAATTCCCCAAGGGCGGCAACGCGTAAAAATGGCGCGTCCAACGAGATGGAATTTTTGGCACGCGTTTTTTTTCATACTTCATTGTGCCCAATGTTCTTTCTCTCTTTTTTCCGGCTCCTCTTTGTCCGACTTCGCGGCGCGTTTCTCTCAGGCCCGGTTAGATCGGTTCGTTATGCGGCTACAGAGTTTTCCGTCCCCATTGAGTTTTCAGCCTAGGGACCGGTGTCCTTCCTGTACCAACGTTTAAAAAAGAGAGAGAGAGAGAGAGAGAGAGAGAGAGAAAAAGCGTCGCGGGCAAATTAATTCGCGTGTTTGCGTCCTCGAGGATCGGCTCTAAAGGCCCACGGCCTTTGTTTCAATAATTCTATCAATTTTTCTCTTTTCGGCAATCTCCCGTCGCTCCGTCTGCCCCGGCATTTTCATATTTGACTCAATTATTTTATGTCGCCCGACGCACACTGCAGTCCGCTATTAAATTTCGATTGGGATTTGCTTAATAGTTTTATCGTCCTCCTCTTCATATTTCCAATTTCGTCTCTCTCTCTCTCACATTTACCTTTTACATCCCCCCACGTCCAACGAATACGGCAAAAATTACGAATTTTTGCTCCGCAGTTTCGCGAACGAAGATGGATGCTTGCTGATAAATTTACCTCTGACCGATATTTCTGAATGAAGAATGTTACTGAAGCGTAACAAAGAAGGATGACTTTTTATGAAACAATGGATAACTTTATAAAGAGCTCATCTATAAAAATTCTCATGCATTTTTTTTCAACGCCGAGATAATAAACTTACTTAGCAGCGCAAGAAATTAATGTGCTTTCTTCAACAGATAAAATCGTTTATTGTTCCGCTCTTCGTAATTATCTCGTAAGAAATCCTCCGTTCTAATTATCGATAATCTAAAGTGAGATAACAATCCTTGGTGAAAACTTTCTTTACCTATAAATAATATCTGAATATTTTTATCGTAGCTTTTTGAACGATGCGCTCTTTTCGATAAATGAAATGACGCAGCAGTCAAAATTGTAGGCCTTTTTAAGGTCAAAATTGTAGGTCTATTCGAAGCTACGAAACGTTATAAGCGCGCAAGGATAATAACTAGAGAGGCTTCAAAAGCGAAACGTAGTCTATTCACCGCGAACGGGGATGCGATCCTCCCTCTGAAAAGTTTTAATGGACGCTTTACTGTTCCCCGAAAGTACTTTAATTTTATCGGCAATACCAATTATGCATTCCGACCATATGAATTACGCGTACTCGGGACGTGGGCGTGTAATATATGTTACTTGAACTTTCTACCGCGAATAACGATGCTTTATGCACCGCTTTTCGTATCATGTTCGTTACACAAGTATTCTGCGAAGGGATTATATATAAAGTAAGATTTTCTTTCTCTATAACGCAGATAATGATTGTCATTTTGCTAGCAATTTAGAAAATAATTTTTCGCAACAATCAGATGAAAATGAATCATTCAGCCATAATTATATTTTTAATTTTTGTTATCGAACAATAAAAACATTATTTAAAAGCTCAATCTAAGAGAGAAACTCATCGGATCTAAATACATTTATAAATCAAATTGCGTTCCGCTTTTAAAGATTAAATTAAGGAGCTTTTAATTTTTACAGTAATTTACTTGGATTATAAATAAATCAAAAATGAATCATTCAGCCATAATTTTGTTTTTCAATTTTTGTTATCAAATGATAGAAACATTATTTAAAAATTCAATCTAAGAGAGAAATTGTAAATTCAACGGATCTAAATGTATTTATAAATCAAATTGCGTATAAAAAAATTCTGCTTTTAAAGATTAAATTAATTTTTACAGTAATTTACTTGGATAATAAATGAATATTTAAATAAATCTTTCCCTAGGAATATCTAAAGTATATTGATTGAAAAATAAAATGCAACTCTTAAATTTTTTTGTTTTCAAGCTCATTGATGGTTTTTTTTTTTTCATTCTGAACTAAACTGTTAAAGAGAAAATACTGGAGATATTTTCTGTTTTAATTTATTTTAATACATTTTAGTTTTATAAATATATTTATCAGTTAACAATGGAAAGCTTGTATCTCGTCAATTTTCATCTTGCTATTATCTTTAAAGAGAAACTTCCGTTTTTTTTTTTCGTAAAAGTTTTATACGAAAAGCCTTCACAATTCGTAGGCTCTAGACACCGACGGTGCTCGATAAGAGAACTCAGATTCGTAGGGCTTTCCGGCCAACATTATGTATGCATCTAATGCGAGGGTACGTGCAGCAAGTACGTGTAATCGATGACCACCTTTATCGCGCTGCACGATTGCGATAGTCCGTTTCGTCGATCGTGCTAAGGATTCGTAAAATCGTCGTTAATGCATCGCAGCCCTCCCTCCCCCTCCACCCCGCAATCGTTTGACTACGACGATGCAGTCGGGGGGTTGGACCCGGCATAATCGACATTTTGGAGGAAAGGGCAATGTGAGGGCGGGAGGGAGGGAGAGGCACACGGGTAGAGAACGTTTTTAGCTGAGTTAGTATATTCGGTCGCTTATGTAATCAATATACGAGGGGTGAGAACGAAGAAGAGGCGAAGGAGAGAAATAAGAAGAGAGATTGGGAGAGGCAGAGCGCCGGCGGAAGTGCGAGTGCGACGATAGGAGGGTGCGAAAGAAATAGAGGGAAGTTTATTCCGGCAGAAATACGCGAGGGAATGAGGAAAGGCCCAGATGGAAAAGATGGAAGGATCGTGTGCTTTGTGCCGTTTAAGGGGATGAAAAGTATTGAGTATTTTAGAGGCTAACCAATATCGCGCCTCAGCGACGCGGGCAGGGGGGAGGGGGTGGGGAATGCACGTTATAATATAATAGCCGCTGAGCGGTCGTTATTTGGTCATTAATTGGCGATTAGTTATTGGAAATAGATTTCTAATGCGATAACGACCGTGGTCGATGTCATTATTGTCGCTCTGAAATTTTAATCGACCCTAATAGAGTCGCGTTCCGATTCAGCGACCGAGAGTGCGAGGTTTCCGTGAGGCTAAGACGACGGTGCTCTTGCTAAGATGACAGGAACTATTTCTAACGTCTTCCGTCGAACGACATTTCACTTGCCGTCGGCAGTCCTCCGTTGCTTTAATCTCTCGTATAAGTAGGGTATCTAAATTTTTACGTCTCGCCGAATCGCGTTCGGCGAACGTCGTATAATTCCAAGTTTCATTATTTAGTATACGGTGCGCTCGATCCAACGTACTCGGCGCAATGGATATCCTCGCGCGAACTTTCGAAAGCCATAAACATCGTCGCCGCTGGTAAGGGCGGCCGCTAAAAATTATACGCCTTCTCGGACACGCGGCCGCGCCCGTTCAGAGTTTTCCTGAATTATCGGTTCCCTAAAATCGCGCCGCGGTACGAGCGCGCACAGTTCAAACGATCAGTACGAAAATCTCGGCTATCAAGAGCGTCGGGAGAGCTGGGGGAGTATCCTCTCCTCGATGCGCCTCTTACCGGATTCAAAAGAACGCTCGGTGGGCACGGACGAGGACCGGGTCTCTCCTAAGCTCCCTTTCGAGCTCGAGTTGGACGAGATCCACGAGAGAAAAAAGGCTGGGAGCCTTGGCCGGCTCGGGATGGACCTTCCGCTGACGTCGCCGGCAATCCCTGCGTTCGTCCACCCGAGGAGAGCTCGGGCAGTTGCACATCTTGCAGTTTCGGTTTTTGCTGTACGTTTCGCTCACACACCGAGACGCGGCATTCGGTTTCGTTGCCTCACCCCGTGCTCCTCCTTCCTCGTAGCTTTTCTTTTTCTTTCTGCTCCTTCTTCCTTCGTCGCTTTTTTTCCTCTCCTCTTCTTTCCTCGTACTACCTCGTCCCTTTCTCCTTGGCTTTCCGCCTCCGGTGCTTTTTCGCCCACCAGACCATGGACACCCCTCCCCCGCCTATCCAAGCTCGTGTCTCTGGTCTGCGTCTGTTTCTTGTGTATCGCTTCCCGTTCTTCGTTAAGGTTTCCGACACTTTAATACGTTGCGTCGTTTTGTTCCCCTTCTTGCATCGCGACTGCTTGTTTTGCCCGCTCGCGATGTAACTATTTGTATTTGTCGTTCCGTGACAATGTGTTGTAATGCGGCTCCTCAGTTATTATTCTTAATAGAATATTACTCTTAATCATTCTTAGATAAATATAGACGCACATACACGTATTATAATTGAATTATATATCGCTGGCATATTAGTTTTATAATAGTATTGAGAAAAACAATTAATTTCTTAGATTTTCCGGATTACTTGTGCCTTTGTACAAAGTGCTGAAATAATTAGAAAAAAAGTCTATTTGTTGAGATACATCTTGTACGATTTCTTTCAATCTCTCGCGAACCTCTTTCGATACTCCGAAAGGCTTCAGGTCCTCGTTGATCTCAAGACATTTACGATCGTTTGAAAGAGGGGGCGCAGAATGAAAGGGGATCTCACTTCGAGTTAATGGAGAATATTTCGACGTGTACAAAGACGATATACCGATGAGCGTGGGCGCGCGCGCGCGCGCGCGACAACGGCCTTTAGAAAGTACTTAAGTATTTGCTAATTGAAAGGAGCTTTTATCGTGCTTTTCCAGTACGATACTCGCCAAGTAATTCAGATACCCAAAAGTCGATGAAATAATCCTCAATTTACAGGTCTGTACATGTAAGTCCCTCTGCTCTCCGAAAAGTTGATCGTGTTGCAAAATAGATCTTTCCCGATATACATTTTGCAATTCGAGGATTAAAGTTGTTTACAAAATAAAGCGCATTTTTCATGATTATATGTATATTTCATATGATACGAATTATATTTGAAATTGTTTATATAAGACCTATTTTATATTTTGAAACAGCCACTTCAAAACACTGTGGTTCTATTACTTTATTCTGTTTATTTTTTTATTACTCATAAATATCACAAAATCGGTAACAATTTTATACAATTACGTGTATGTTTTTCGCTACAAAAATATAGTTCAGAAAAGACATCATATTGTTTTCGATTCTTCAAAGGTCAACGTTGCATTTAGAAACGACAAATCAAAATTTTAAATTTAGCACAGTTTGTCGTGTATTTGCTGAAGCTCTTCGTTGTAATTGACACTGAACAGACGGCACTAATGACTTCAGAAATGTAATTGCGAAATTCGCGGCAAGCGGCAATCTGATTTCGTCAAATCGCATGAAGACCAGATTGTCGCTCAATCAGATTCAGAAAAATTAAGAACCCGATTTAGCCCTCGTCAGATACTCCTCGAATCTGTCGAGAAAGTATCTTGACGCGTGAGTATCGAACGCGCGTTAGATTTTCAAGTCGCGTACGTCGACGAGATGTGCTCCTAGCTCCTGACAGACAGGTCGCAGGTGGCCTGCCCAGTGCGTTCTATCGACGCGCGCAGGCGGGCGGCCGACCGTGTCCATGGGCCGTCTGAGAATTGGCAATTTGCTTGCAAATTTCGTGCGACGTACCGTAGTCGCCCGCGGGTCCTGTTCCTCCGCCGTGCCGCATCCGGGCGATTCTTCGGATTTCACCGAGCGTAGGCGAAGTAGCCCCTGGACGACGCGAGTGAACCCTTCTCATGCGAAAAAGTGTTCGGGATACATTTCTTTACGATTCGTTTTTAGCGTAATATAAGGAACGTTCTATGATTGATATATTTTATTCCCGCGAAGTTAACAATCTGTTTCTGAAATAATTGATAAAATTCTAGGTTTTTGCCGAGTTGAAATTTCATTTCTATTTTCGACCTCAATTCTTTTATACTTATTTTGATACTTGAAACACTCGAATAAACCCCCCTTTTGAACTTATTCATTATAGTATAGAACCTTTGTGAGGAGTTTCAAGAGGTTTTAAGAGGTCGAAAAAAAATCTCTTTTTTAATCCCAAAGTGGAAAATGTTCTGATAACTACCATTTTGAAGCACACAAAGCAAGCATAGGTAGGAGCTCAAAAGGGCTAATTGAAGTCAAAAGTAAAATCTCCACTCGGATTCACAAAGAGTTTCAAAGTTTCATTGTTTCAAAAAAAAAGAAAAAAAAAAGTTCTGACGATTAAGCGTTTGACGTAAAATGTAGCATATGAGCTGTTATCGACAATCTTGTTTTTATTATACGGAAATAGGTAATAATTTTCATATCTCAAGCAGAATTTGGGTCGTGCTATTTTTTCGATGGAATTCTTGAAACGTTATTTAAAACTCACAAGAAAATGCTAAATTTTTGAAAAAAAAAAAAAAAGAATTTAATTTTCACGTTCGCATCCATGATCGTAGCCATGTCCACGTGCTCGCAACCACATGTAAAATATTACTTGCTAATTCATGCTGCGCCCGAGAAGAAACAACAAGCTGAAAAGGCGCGCATCTCTGCTTTTTTCTTCTCAGAGGAACAACACAACTCATTTGCGTATTCCTTCGGCAAACGTAACAAACTTATGTTTTTCATTCTCACTCGGCGTATGCCATTGGAATCTGCCTTGCAAATTACGGCGGCGTTGTTAGCCGCTCGCGGACATATCCTTATTTTCCTTGAGAAAACCCTTGTTACGACCGGGCGCTTACCGTGGATCCTTCGCAACAAAATTATGTTTCTCATTTCTACTTCCTGCATTTGATTCGAGTTTCACTTGCAAATATCGCGATGCCGTTCTCCCCTAGCGACGTTATTTTTCTCCCTAACTCCGAGAAGTTTCCATCGCGTTGTGCCGAGTAACAAGGATTTTCCGCGTCGAAATTACATCTCGTTCGCCGCTGTATCTCGAATGCTGCAAGCTATTCCGCAACAGTCATTTAAACGTCTCGTACAATATCGCAAAATATTCTTTCTCCTTCGACGCACATAACGCATTACCCTCCTAAGCATGAGAAAAAAATGTAGCCGATATACTATACGATCCTTGTTACATTCGACCCAGATTCAAAGTTTGCAACGAGAGTTTCGGTTCGGGAAAAAAATCCTTATCGTGCCTCACCTCTCTCGCTATCTCGACGATAAAAAATCGATTAGCTGAAATTTTCAAGCTAACCCCCCGACGCCTCGTGGCGAAACACAGCGTAGGGGACTTAAGTAAACGGTAACGGACGCCAGTAACGGGATTATCCGCCTACGGTTCTCGACCGCGCGAGTGTATATGGTTTCGATTATCTCCGTACGTGCTCTTATCACGAGGCAATTTGCCGGAATTTCCTAAAGACACGAGACACGCGCCGAGAACACGTCAGCCGTCGGCCGTGTCTCGTTATTCCATCGCGTGTGCGAGTGGACGAGGGAAAGATTTCGCCGTCGTCAGGAGCGACTGTTTTCCTTCGTGTCGCGAACACTCTCTCGTGTTCGCGTTCCTGAACGCGTACGCGCCGTGCATAAGCGTCTTTCTCCGTCCCTTTCGCAAAATTGACCGAAACGTGAAGTACTCCGCTTTAACTCTGACCGGCGGTCGGAACACGACAATTGTTTTCCTTTAATTTAAACCGAGTTCGTCGTCATGAACTGGTCAACAATGTCGGTCACGTCTCTCGCGCGCCCGACCGAGAAGTCAGACACGAGGAGGCGTGCGATTCTCTTCGTCGTATCCGCACCCGACGCTGACCTTCCTGCCGTAGTACCTGGAGGCCGTGCTACGTCCGCTAGTTTCCTCAAATTAACTCGCCTCTCACCTTCGTCGCGCTGGAGAGGCCGGCGAAGAGGCAGACAGTCGTCGAGGGTCGTAATCCGAGGAGATGATTATCAATCGAGGGACACGATCGAGAGCGAGGGAGTTTATCTTCTTCTGTCGCGTGGTCGTCGTAATTGATTGGAAATCCGTGATAAATCTTCGCCCCCTGCTGCGATGGGACGAATACCACTATCTGACGAGACGGCTGTTTTGGCTTATTTGTGTACTTCCAATATACTTTTCTTGCTGCTTTTTTTTTCTCCGTGACGATAATATATTTATGATAGCGTTTTATTTTTTTCTTTTATTTTTTTCCACAATTCCTATTTTAACTATGAAATTCTAATTTTAATATTTTTACTCCTCTTATATTTCTAATACATACAGGTATATTCTGTTAAAGTGTTTTGTAACAATATTTTTAGTGAAGGCAATGTCAGTATTTGGAATTACGTCTATAATGTAAACTGGAAAAAATTTGATTTTCTTAAAACTTTCAATTCGGATCCATCTACGAACGCTATACAGAGAATATAACTAGACCCAAACGTCAGAGTCCTCCCATTCGTCTTGGTACATCGCGTCATTTCCAGTTACCGATCGCCAAAGGCATCTCTGTCTGACATAGCCGTCCGTTTCCACTTGGATACGCATCCCGGCAGTAGTCGCGGTACGATTAAATCGGACCAGCCGTTTCCACAACGGTATTGGGATTACGACGCGAATGAAAAGGAAACGCGATCCTATTTCAGAGATTCAAGACACGTGTTAGACACGAACGTGTAATAATGTAAACGTCAGAATTAACATGTATTAGTATTGCAATTACATCACAGAAATTGGATTCTGATTGATACTGAAAATGCAGAAGGAGAAAAATCAGATTTTCTATTTTTTGCGTGAGATACATGTACGGAGTGTCCCAGATTGATATTTTCTTTCGTTTATAAATGCATGATGAAGTTGGAATTAAATTTTCTTTTTTTAACAAAAAATCGATTAGATTGTTTTCTATATATTCTCTTATTTTCTAATATTTGATTTAAAAGATTTCAAGAATTTTGATAAGCGACAGATGAATCGAAATTTCGTTAATAAATTAGTAAATAATCTTTCTAAGGCTAAATCCATCAAAGTCTCCGAATTTTTGTAATAATTTAGATACGAAGATCGTTAATAATATGTCGACATTTTTATTAAACGTACGTCATGCCAAATAAACGCAAATTTTTAACACAACTCAATGTAATTTTTTTTACATAAAAATCGTTTAATGTAAGTCGTATCGTATAATAAATATTTGATTAAAGAAAATATTATGCGGTTTCGCAAGATTGAATGATTTTCAGTTGCACAATTGATATTTATAAAATGGCTACAATGAGCACGGCTTGCACATGCGGAGCGGGTGTACGCGAGATTAAATTAGCGTGGACAAATTAATGAAGCGAATTATAACGCGATACCAGACAATACGGCATAATAAACATGATTCAAACGCAATTGTTTTTAAATGGGCAAATCGCTACTACGAATGGACTCTCGTCGCATGTATTCTTATTTAGAATAAATAATAACATTATATAATAAAGTATTAATGGATATAATTTTATAATAAACAAACAAAGGCTCGCCGATCATATTTCACGTTTCTGCGTTTGTCGAAATTGGACTTCATGCCCGTTTAATCATGAGATAGAAAAGTTGTGTCTTTAGCCGCTATCTAATAAATGTACTCGCTTCTCCTGGTACCTATTTAAATCTGGACTATTGATAACATTTATTTATTGTTAAGTCTGAATTTTTTAAAAGGTATCGCCATTTGCTATCATTTTTTTTTTTGTAGTAATAGTTGCTAGACAGCAGTTACACCATGAAAACTGGTTATGAATGCAGCCAGTAACAGGGATTAGAAAACTTAATCCAAGTATTAGTCGGACATTAGATTCTGAATCAGACTGGTCAGATCCGCACTTCTACTTGGGTATATAGATTTTTAGCGGCTTACGAGTCTGGTTTGTTTAGTTATTCCCATTTAGTTATTTCGGTACAGAGTTTGCAAACAAAATATAATTGCGGACAAAAATTAGCAGTGTAGTGCTCATTACATTAAAGACTAAGCATCGAGAAATACGCTTTGAAAGCTCGCGCACACGCGAGCTTTCGGTAGAGCGGCAAATGAGTATGTTAATTACCTATTGTATCCTATTATGGCATTTTGTATTTTGTAATCCGACCAATGTGTTGCACGCGCGTTTCTATCTTGCCGCGGCAGGAGCAAAGGATGAAAATAAAGCGCGTGGAAGATAATTCAATGAATATATTAAGGCGGCGAGGTAAAATCGCATTTAAAAACAGTGCGCGGTTCATAGAGGACTGTTTCTGGAACGGAAGTTTCCGCATTATAAAAAAAAAAAAAAAGAAGAAAAACGGGCTCGTTGCACGTAACGTTTATATCTCGCGTGTGTATCCGGGAATTAAATCGGTACGGGCGGTTCCGATAAGTGCTTTTAAACGTTCCACGACCACGTCGCAAGATTAGACGATTAGAACGAAATAAAGTCATTATCTGAAACGCGACGAAGAAATGTCATTGCCTTCCGTCGAGATCCTGCGGAATGGATACAATATGCGGACGCAGGCTCGCTGATAGCGAACCGTGGAAGAACAGTTTGCGGAGTGATTTAACAGCGGCATTAAATTTGTGCCGCGGTTGCGCGCGCGCGCGCGATGGAAGTTATAATTAAATTCGGAGAGCGGCCGGGGCGCAGTGTCGCGGCGAACGATGACGAGAAGGACAATTTCCGCGATGATGATTTTGTATTAAAATGATCACGTCGCCGTACCGCATTATTTAATTATTTAACCGCCAATTTGCTAATGCGCCGCTCATGCGCGCGTACGCGCGTCAGTGCGAAAACTCCGGCGAGCATAATTTTAGATATTACATGATTATGGGATTCGCCATAATAACTGGACGTACGCGCGCCGGGTCATCGTGGAATCGCTTCTAATTATCGACTATCAGTATTTATAATTAACGAACCCGCGGCGACTATCAAATGCGATGTGCTTCCTGTTATTACTTGCCGAGAACTTTGCGCGTTGATTATTAATAATCGCCACGCGGTGGTGATTATCGAACGCATTCAGCGTTGCTTTACGAGCCTAAACTCGCGCGGGGAATAATCGACCGTAACGAGGAAAATTGCTCAATTTGTTGAAACAATTGAAAGCGATACCGACGATCAACTTTGAATTCACGCAAGTCTATCTTAAACCTCTGCACAAACATGCATCTATTTCGAAATGCTCGCGATAATAAGATACGCGCGTGAGTTGGTAAAATAAACTTTAATAAAACATTGTTTATTATTCATAAAATTAAAAAAAAAAAACTTTGGTTCTCGTGTACATTCGCCATCTATAGAATACGCTGTTATATTTTATACAAGCGAAGTGAATGTATTATTTAAAAATGTATGTGTCACACCTCCGAGCATTAGCATATAAATATAATTTCATAAATAGATTATTCTATTACGTTGTATTATTATGTTTTTATTATTTTTACATTTTTTTTATTATTATTATCATTACATTTTAACATCTACGTAAAGTTTGAGCTACAATTCTCTTATTCTCTTAAAAGTAAAAAATTCAATTTTTATTTTCACTTTATTTTAATGTAAAATCGCATTTTGTAGTATTTATTTACACATTTGATGAGGAAGTAACATTACGAATTAAATGAAACTTTTTACATATACGAATAACATTCTAATGAATAATTGTGCAAAGTTCATTTGGCTCCATTTACTCGTTTAAAAGTTATTTATCTAAAATTGCAGCAAAATATGGTCATTTACGCTGCGTGAGCCATCATAAATGAAATTATTCATTGCTTTATTCCTTGCAGCTAGTTTCAGGACCTAAAAATGCAGGTATTCATAATAAAAATTTTTTGTCATTGATTAAGAAGAAAAGGGATAAGATTTAAGAAGTCTGCAATTTTTAAATTTCTCGGTAATATTGGTAACATTTACGATTGCTACTGTACAGCCCCAAAACATCCTTAAATGCAGTGAGAGGTGCCAATTTCTTCAAGATGTATGTGAGAACGTGGTGCCATGTGGACGAATTCATCCAGTCTTTTTTTTTTTGAAAGACATAGAGACGTGCTCGACCTTGACGAAACGAGTACTTTCGTGAAGTCCGAAGTTTTACAAAAGTCGAAGGTCAACTTGTCCGTTCTAAACCGTATTCTCCATCGTTCTCGTCTTCGTCGTCGACGCCGACGAGTTTCTCGAATGAAATGCCTCGCCGGATGAAAAGAGCCATCGTCTGCCGTACGAATGAAGGGGTTGGCGCGAAAGTTGGGTCTGCAGGGGGCGGCGGGGTGAGCGTGGGGCTGCGAGAACGGGAACGACCGCCCGTTACAAGCGGAACGTAAGTGACAAGTTGAGGGATTGCTGCGCCTACGTGGGCGCATTGTGTGCAATCGCCATTCGCGAACGTGCTCCGTTCCTTATTCCTCGAAGATTTCCAACGCCCGTGAATGCGCGGAAATATTGCCGATCGCATTATTCCTAACGTTATCTCGCTCCACGTTCGCGCTATTGAAAACGTCGCGCGGAACCCAAGACTTGGATTGAAGAACGAGGTCGGGGTAAAAGAGGAAGAGAGAGAGAGAGAGAGAGAGAGAAGGGAAAAAGAAGAAAACAAAAACGCCGTTCCGACTTCCATCAACGCTCGCGTTGCGAGCTTCTTAGAACGATATGACCGCTATAGGAATAGCGTTTGGACGCGGTAACGATCGGAAAACAAAAACATTCACTTCTCTCTCACTGCAGCAGCGGAGAGAAAACACACGTACTCAAGCGTGTCGCGCGATAGAAAGATCCATAGTACGAGATCCGAGCAATTTACAGCGCGCATCAAAACTCAGAAACAAAGTTCACGCCGCCAACGTTCGTCGAGGACCGTCGTGCATTGGCGAACTTCCAAATCCCGCAGTTCTACTAGTTGACTATCGCTCGATGTCCCTCGCGGAATTCACGCTTGTTTGATTACTTTCAAAGTTCATTTTTCGGAATTGCAATGCGCGCGGACTCCCCGGAGAAGGAATTCTAATCGACCCGATTACGGGAATCTGAATTTTCTCGTAGAAAACTAACGTTAATACGCAGTGACATTTCTAACCGCTCTGCCGTCTGGCTATCGCTAGACAATTATCTTGTGAATATCTGATACGACTTATTAGCTCAAATATTTGTAAAAGAGAAGACGTTTTCGAGTTTCGTTGCTCAAATGTTCCGTGCGCAACAGAAAAAAATTACTCTTTGTATTATATAACAATGGCGATCTGATATTTTTATACGCAGTAAAAATAATTGTAGTAAAGACTTGTGGAATTTAAATGATTCTCCGATTCGCTTCAATTGTCTAGAAAAAAGTGTCCAAGTGTCTGAAAAGATGCCGGATAATTAATCAAGTCTCGGTAAATTTTAAATAGTACTTAGTTAGGAGGAAACTATTTAAAGTCATGGACGATCGTTTACACATACGCGGGGTCACATATTGTTGTTGTCGCCGGAATCTCGAGTTCGCATGTGCTCCGCTAAATTGGAACCAGTCTGCCAATTAGCAGGGCATGTTCGCCGATTGGCGCATATCTTACCACCGTCACATAAGTGTGGGCGTTACCGCGGTGTGTACCAGCTACGATCGGAGAGATGCACCCTTGATTGGAAACGATCCAAAATCACCAATTACGAGGCGAGCCGGGTGCATCCGTAATGCGAAGGGCATATATACGCGGCGTGTCGGAGGCATGCTAAAATTCGATGTAACACGCTCTCGCGATGTAATAGCTCGAGACGTCATCGCGCTAATATCGAGCCGATCCCCGACGGCGGCGCGTCGCGCGTCGCAATCTAGTCTGGGGATTCCCGGGCACGAGTGAACGAGGCGGCAAAATGCAGAGAACTGACAATGAGAGAGGCTCGAAATTGTACGTCTGCCAACAAGAGTCGGCCATTAGTGGTCTTCCGCTCAGACGCGAAGATGCTGACGGAAAGTCTGGGCCTAACAATGAGTGAAGAGGACCCGGAGCGGCGCACGAACTATTCGATCTAATTAGTACTTTGGATCACTGCCTAGACGCGATCGAAGAGTCACTGCCGCATTTGTAACAGTAATTAAGCTATTGTAACGAAAGGTTGAAAGATATCATCTTCGCAATATTCGTTTTTTACGATTTACCTACCTTTTTTTTATACAAAGGGTGTATGAGACATTTTTGTGTTATTTTAAAATTCGATACTAAATGCATGTTTTTTTTTTTATTTACTAAAAACGCTGATTCATTTAGTCTTTCGCCAAAATAAAAATGTTCGCTAAAGTCTAGATGACATTTTTTTTAAACAAAAATACAGTATGATGTAATAATTCACCCACTCAGTTTTAACCGGTTTTTTGTTGTTTTATTATTAATCGTCGTATCAATCAATTTTAATAATATTGCGATTTCAAAATTCGCTGACAGTTCATCTCTTTTTCTTGTCAATTTTTTATGTCAATTTTTAACGTCATTCGATGCGCGAACTGTAAAACAGAATTTTGTAGGAAAATAATTAAAATTTATTCTTCAAAAAAAGGCGAACAATTTCAGTGCGCTACGAGGATAAATTCGCGCATCGCCGACGTCTTTCGTCAATTAGTTAAAAGGCAACGCTTTCAATGGGGAGTTTCTATTTATAGTTAAATTATAATCCCTCACAGAGAAAAGCATTGAAAATTATCAGCGATATGCCAACTTACTTTTGTAGACAATTAAGTCAGGTCTGCGCCAAGCCCTTCTCCTAGAGGGGGGAGAGGGGTAAGATCCCTTCTTTAAATGAGTTACTTATCTCTCCTAGAAAAATTTAATAAAACGGACTCGCGCCTTTCACGCGGCGAGTTCTTTAACTTTCAACTCTTTTCGCTCTATGGAATGGTAATAGGAAACTTTTTTCATCTAAGCGTGTCGTTTTGCGCCGTTCGCTTTGGTTTCGCGGTGGCGTTTCGAGGACAATCGATCGCCCGATGTAATTACCGGTGGTGGCGCTATGCCGTTCAGCCCGTGTGCGCCACCACGACCACGTGGCGTTCTCGCGTTCGTTTCGCCGCACATTTCGGAGGAACGAGAGACCGAAGTTCCTCGGAAACGCGGCTCTTTCTCTCTTCAGTTCCGGGTGACGGGTCCGCGAATCCGCGACGGGAGAGAAAAGGAAACGGGCGGGGCGCGAGAGGTCGAGGACAAAAAAAAAGTGTCTCTCGAAATTCCGCGCCATATGCTCGATGGCACTTCCAGACCACTCGAGGATCCTTCCCGCCACTCCCTCTTCTTCCCTCCGTCTTACCTCGCTCGGCTGCAGTCGCGGAGAAATTCAAATTTACGCACCGACTGCCCCGGGTGTGTTTTTCGAACTTATGAAAAATGAGTCTGCCAGGGCGGCGCTTCCACTTTCTCCTCCTCTTTCTTTCGCCGCCGTCCGCGCTCCGCGCTCCGCGATCCTCCCCCTGCCTCTCGCTCGCAGCTTTTCTAAGCTCACCCTGCTGCTACGCCACCCTGCTGCTACGCCGCGGCTTGGTAGTTTATTGCCGGTCGTGCCGAAGAGTTAAAACGGTCTTGGACCGTTCGGAGAGATAGTAAAGCTAACTCTTTTATGTATGTCGTATTTAATTATTGACTTGGTGGTCTCACGACCAAATGAAACGGAAACGCCAGCTTCGACGCAGCAGTTATCCACTAAATTGGCACTAAAAACTCGGCACTTTTAATATATTATAAATTTTTTTTTATCTCAATAGCAGAACAGAAGCAACGTATTGGTGAGTGATAAAAGAAGATTGCGTTAAAGAACATTTTTGTGAAGCGTTAAGTAATTAGCGGAAAATAATTAAACTTGTCGGCATAAGCACCACGATGATTTAGATCTGGTTGTTCGAAACAATTCTTTCTAAAATTTTTTGCACAGTTATTAAAGTATGGTCCGCGGAAAACTGACGTTATATTTTTGTCTTAACCAGTTTAGGAGTTAAGTTAAGACGCTTGTTACGACGTAAATAAAAAGAAATCTTAAAGTAACGATGCTGAAGTTTAAAGAAATGCTCGCGATTGATTAATAAAGCATATTGAAGTTTATTACGATAAGATCGGAGACGACTAAATGTAAGAAAACATATTTCTTTGATTTCTAAGGGAACACTTTGCAGGCACAACAGCTTTCAAAAGGAAATCGATATAACTTCTTTTTTATCTCCCCAGCTGCTGCTCTTTTCTCTATCTTAAAAGTTCCGCGATTGGCGAGCGGAAGCAAACAGCATTGTTGGTCGGCTGGCGAGCTTCCGGATTTAATATAAATGTACGTGGAGTTACTAACTCAAAACGAGAATAACTTGAACACAAAAGATAGGATTTAAAGAAGTTTGCTCAGCTAAATGTCGTTCCGGTATGAAAAACGGATATTTATTTTTCAATACATTGTAAATTAATTATCGTGCAGTTATTTAAAGTCACGTCTCATTTTTGTTAAATGATAATTTTCCACCGCTGATAATCCAACAATCTCAATAATAAAACGACGCTTTTTTGCCATTTTTGGTCTTACGGTTGTTATATGTCGTTAACGCAATTTCACATTCAGAATTACATAGAGATAATTATCAAAAATAAATCGCTAAAATAGAGATTCGAAAGTATAAAATATTCCACATGACATTAAAAAAAAAATAAATAAATAAATAAAAATAAACGCTAGATAGATAAAAATGATATTTTATATTTTTCCACCTTTTTTTAACGTTGAGTTAAAGTAGGTCAGACTGGATCTTTAAAAATACACAGCCCGTTCTGTCGAGGAATATAAAAAATGAGTAAAAAATGAACACGCGAGAAAATATTTAGTGCCTCTAGTTTTCGGCTTGATGCGGGGTTAAGTTGGGCCAAGTTAGATCGCGCTGTCATGACACGGACACTGCAGTATCGCACACGTTTCGTAGTAAGAACGTGAAATATAGGTCATATGCATCGTGCCACCGTGTCTCCCGAGGTTATGCCTCATAATTCATCGCGGTGGAGTCACGCGAACGCGCAAAAAAAGACGAAGAAAGAAAGAACACACGTGAAAACGTGAACCGAGAGAGAAAGAGAGAGAGGAACCCGCTCCTTCTTTCACAATTCACAATTCTTTCTCGTCGGGAGCTCGCGTGGCAGCATCTTCAAAATTTTAAACGTGAAAAGCTCATCGCGCGTTCGTTACGTCGGGACGCGCCGCCCCGCGCGAATCGATCGCGCGAGCGCATTTCTTTATCTGGACGCGACGTAGAGACCGACCGGGAGTTGTCCCGAGCGGAGATAGCAGCAGTCGCAGCTTCGCGAAATTACTCCGCGCCGCATTGCACGCCCGCTTGTATTCAAATGCTCGCGCATTCGACGGGCTTTCCTCGAGCTTAATGCGAGCCGGCTGGCGCTTGTTGTTTGCCCGGATGTATAAATGCGGCGGACGCGAAGCGCGAGTTCCGCCGGGTGGTGTCAAGGAATCCAATAAAAGAGAACCCGGCGAATTACAAGGCCCTCTCGTAGCACGCCGCAACCTTCTGCAACCCCTGTCCTCCCCCGCCCTCTCTCGTATTCTCCGCCCGGTTCTTCTCCTCGGACCGAGGAACGAAGATTCCTCTCGGACAAAATTCCAACCGACTCCGGCTATTACCGCCAGAGATTATCCGCTCTCTTTCCTCGCACTTTTCGTCTTCCGCGAGCGAGGGGTGAAGGGGGAAAAGGTCGCGGATGTCCCGCGGAGAGCAGGGAGAACGGAGATAACTCGTGCTGGCCCAGACGTTTACGATCGTTCCGAGCCTTAACGAGGTTAATCGCGAACCCCTGAAAACGAGCGTTGAGGTCGGCAGCCGAGAGAGCGTACACTTTAAACGCCACCGCGCGGGTCACGCTTGCTTCTGGCGCTCTTGCTCTCGCTTTGGCTTTTGCCGCGGCCACTCGCCGTGTTTAGCGAGGTAGACACGAGCATCTGACATTTGTTAACGTTAGAACGGCCGAGGAGGTCGTTCCGGGCGCCAGCAAATTGCGAACGGGCGACCTGGCTTCGTTACCTGACAAAGCAGAAGACTCTTTTTATTTCCTATCTCTCTCTCTCTCTCTCTCTCTCTCTCTCTCTCTCTCTCTGTGCCTTTCCGTTTTCGAAAGTAACTGTTTATTGTTTTGCGACGCGTAATTTTATGTACACAATTGTTTATTTGTCATAATTTCTACAAAAGGGGTACATGGGTTTCATTAAAAATTTATATGTCGCTATTTACATTAAATTATAATTCCGAAGAAATTCATAATGCGGACGAAAGTTAGAGTTGAAAGAAATTCTCCAAGCTATAGCGCGCCAAAAAAAATACCTCTTTGTCTTTCGTAAAAATATGATTCAAAGCTAGCCGAAACTAATTAAAAATGCATCCTGCATGGCCTCGATGATCACGTTGCTTAGAACATTGCTGCAATTAATCTAAAGAACTTACTTTTTACTTTGTTAGAAAATTTTCTGCATATAAAATGCACCTTTTAATTATATTAACATATCGGATTATATATTACGGGAAGATTGACGCGTTGCGTGAAAAACATTTCATAAAAAATTCAGACTTCTCTCTTAATACCTTCTCTCTTAATACAGCCCGATTTAGACTGTTCGCTGCTCATTCACGTGCCGTGTAATTATGCTCGCATAAATCGCGAATAATATCGCACACATTTGGCCCGCTATTTTACGACCGTCTACTAAACGACGTAACACGCGGCGATAATAAATTCTTATAATCGTAACTCGTAATTAAAATCTCGCTACTCAACGGTATACACGTGTAGCTGTTGCGCAGCACGAAATAAAGGTATTACAGTTGCGCGAAATTTGGGCCGGCGAGATGCGGAGTTCCGTATTAAACGAGCTGAGGAAAGAGAACGCGAATTGTCTGCGGTGTACTCTAGGGAGCGCGAATTATATTTGGGGAACATTAAAAAAAAGAGAGAGAAAAGAGAAGGCAGGAGCGAGAAAACGCGCCTGTCATTTGACATTTCCGCCAGCTCGCACCCCCTTGATATTCATCGCGCCGACATTCTTCGCGCGCGATTACGAGTCTCTTCCGCAAATTTACGATTCCCCATTATTAAACAAAAGTCTGTCGCTGGCCGACGTTGATTCTTTAAGGCGGCGGGCATCAGTGGCGGAGCGCTTTTCCCTTTTCCCACCGTTATCTCGCGCCATTTTCCGACTCGTCGTCGTCCCGAGAAAGACAAAGGAATTTGCGGGATAATCGCTTATTCGCGAGCACGAACGCATTCCCTTTCGTAATCCTCAATTTTTGTTGCGCGCGGGGGATAATCAGTAGGCCGATTCTATCAAGTCCCACGTCAAGCCTTAATCAATTTGATCTGGACAACGAGCACGTTCCTCTACGTGGCTCGTACATCGGCAATATACAGAACGTCCCAATGGGAAAGCCGGTTGGAGCAAATTCTCAAAGGACTGGGCAACATATAATCGTATAAATGCATCCATCGGCGCGTTTTGGTCGATCGAATCCCATTGCATGTAATCTTTGAACTGTATATGTCTTTAATTTTTCAACGTGGCATTTTTTATTATCTCCCTTTTTACATTTCGTACTTTATTTTACGTTTTCCTCGGCGAGCTGCGATTTTTTTCTTCCTCGCCGTTAAGGGACTCGCTAAAAGTTATTACGCAAGTAAGAATTACTGAGATATTCCTTTGTCTTATAGTCTTCAAATTGTTTAACATAAAAGTATCATTGCTCTAAATTTCATTGCTCCTAAAAAAGAAATTCATTGATCATAAAAAGTTTTCAATTTAAAGAGAACTTTTAAAATGCCGTTTCCTTAAACCGTGTATCAGACGTCAAGAAGACATCGTTAAAAAAATACCGAACGTATTGGGACACGAAGACTCGAGATTCTTAAAGATACGTATGTTGCGCGAACTGCATGCGAGTCCCGCGTTTACTCCGTTGCACGTACATATGTCGGGCGAGATGAAAATTGAACAGTACGCCAGAGAGGGAAAGCAAGAGTTAACTCCGTCTACAAGAATTCAAATTACTTCATCAAACGCGACGTCGGTGACGACGACGACGACGACGACGACGACGACGACGAAGACGACGACGACGAAGACGACGACGACCATGCTTGCCGAAGCCGTCCTGTATGCGAAGCGATCGTGTAATCCGGCACTTGCCCGCGGCGCGTGTGTGGGCGTGTGCACGCCACGAGCGAGCGAGTGATCGCGCGCGTGTTTACGCTTCGCGATGTACGACACGTTCCGACGCGACTGTATGCGTATACGTGCATACGGGATGTTCAGCTTATGAGAACGTACATACACGCGCGCACAGGATGTATGTGTGTGTGTTTTGGTACACCACCCTGACCATGCATATTCGTGATTTAAAAATATAATATATTCAACGGCTGACCGCGCGCGCGATGCTGTGCACCGTTTAGCTATCCGACCATAATAGTCTCTCCCGTAAAGCTCTCTGCTCTTTCTCCCCCCAACGTCCCCTTTCCTTCTCTCGCACGCGTCGCTTCATCCCCCATCTCATATTTCTACACGTTGCCGGACCTCCCCCGCCGCGTTCTTGTGTTTTCTGAATATTTTTTTTTCCTTTTCCGCGGACCACTGTATCTTTCCGCTCTCGCTTTTAAACCGCGTCAAAGGGATTTTTAACCGCGGCACTTTTGGCCGAGCTGCATATAATACACGTAAATACACCTAATTTGTCACTTTTTTTTTCGTGCGCCGACAAAAATCGTGCGCCCTTGCGCGCGGAAAATTTATCCGCCGTCATACGCGAGCGTTGGAAAATTAACCTTGCCCATGATATCGTCTTGTTCGTGAATGAATGCGGGAGGAGAGTGCGTAGAATCGACCTTAACAAAACGTGAAAACTTTACGATTCCAATTCATTTAGAACGTGACAATGATTTCGTTTCGAAAGTTTAGTAAATTTTGGAAGATAATCCAACTAGGAATTTTTCGACTATCGACTTTGCAATTAGTCCGTCCAAATTACGAGGAATTATTACCTTCTTGCATAAATAAGCAACGGACAAGGCTTTTGAAGTTCACTTGCTTCGGGCGAACACGCGAAATCTCGATTGCGTTTCGTGACGCGACTCGTCGAAAGCTAATACAGAGCCCTAAATCGGAGCTCCCGATGGCGTGACATTGTCGAAACTTTGCGACTTGTACCTTATATATTCGTGTAACTTCCAGCGGCAGGCAGAATTTTTTTTTTATCAACGCCCCCCGCGGCCGATCATTATCTTATCTGCGTACCTACTCCATTAACATCAATCGAGAACGATTACAGGGGACATAATTGGCTTTATAAACACGCACTTGTCTCCTTTTCTTTTCAGATGCGTTATTATATTTTATCTTACAATTATATGCATTCGTATACCTTACCTCCGAGTTATTCTTTTATAATTTACCGCAAAGGTAATCTCATATGAGATACGAAAAAAAAAACAGACTCAGTCAATTTCTACGCGAGTAAAAAAATCCAAGCATAATTCAGGCAGAACTAATTTACTTCTGCCCATTAACTTTGCATTCAGGTTCATCGCATCATAGTCTGGGTTATTTATTTACAAACCGGAAGCTCATTGGTAACCTGGGCTCGGCGGTGTTGCGGCGGTAGAAGACGAGCCGGAGAAACGCCTGGCGTGCTGGTGGCTTAATTGCTCAGGGATTCCAGCTCGTTATGGCCGGTGTCTCAGGTACGCTTACATAGTCCGTTACAGCGGTTTCGCTAACCCAGTTCGCGACTCAGTTCCCCGGCCATTTACCGCGCGGAACCAAAATTTCCATCGTCGTTGGAATCTTAAGGCGATCGTGGCTTTCCTCCTCGTTCAGTGGCTCCAATTTACCCGATCTTTCCATTGCTGAATACAACGAAGGATCGTACGCGCACATTATGGAATGCTTAGTCAACGATCGCTCAAAACCAGTCTCGTTGCGAACATTTATTCGGAATAGAAAATATTAAAAAAAATACTTTGACATTGTATCAAAAGCGAGCGTTGTATTGTTATAATTCTGTTTAAATCCCTTTTTTCGAAGCAACATATTTTCCCAATTCTGATTAACGGATAATTTTACCTTCGTTTGCACTTTATTATAATTTTATTTTTGGGTTTTATCGAAATATTGTTTTTTTTTTAAAGATAATTCACTGTTTTCGGGTGATTAAAAGTGGCCGGTGGCATATTGCAATCGTGATCGTAACGTTTTACATTTCGCGAAAGCTATTTTATTTCACATAAAATAGTCCTTTCCATTCCTCCGGTCTATTGCGATTTTCTCGCCGCTTGGCACTTAGTATCGCCATCATTTATCCGTTGCACTCACGATCAATCCGTGGCTCTCCGGTCGCTACCTCCCCTACGGTTCGTACTGTCTCGTGAAAATTTCTCGATGTGCGCCACCGGCGAGTCTATCTTCGGGGTGTAATTCGCGAACGTCAACGGAATACCAATGTCGCCGTCGCCGTTCTCTATCGTCATCTCCTCGCCATTCTCCATTCTCTCCGTGAGTGGTCATAAAAGTTTAGAGGAAAGCCCGTTCGGGATAAGGAGAGGGACGGAAGGGGGGCGGGAGATAGAATGGGAATCTCGCAAAGGTAAGAAAAAAGACGGATAGCTCGTAGATGGTCTACTTTATTGCGGCATTGGACATTATATAGCTTATGAAGGCGTGATGATAGTCCGGGAGCTTCGGTTGGATCAGAAAGAGAAAGAAAGGAAGATAGACAGCTCTCGCCCCGAATGGATGATCAATCGTTCCGCATATTGACTTGGCACGGCGAGAGAGTCAAAATGAATTTTTATACACTGATCGCCTGCCGTTCATTCACTGTTAAACGATATAAAACAGAGCAAATTTACTCGGAGGAAATACATAGAATTAATTGATCGTGGTTACGCAACACAGAAAACCAGCTGTTATTGTTGAAACTTTTTTTTCGTTATCGCAAAAATTTGCTTTCATTTTTTTGTTTTTCGATAATATACCTCGACCGGAAAATAATGTTACATTATTCTCACGATGTGTGCATTTCAAGACGAATTTCAATTCGGTAACGAGCTTTCACATGTCACTCTTTCTTATCATAAAACACTTGTTTTCAAAACTCTAACGCTTTACAATTACTTTGGGGATTAACTTCCGGAATTTTCTTCCATTACACGCAATGCAATACAACGCACGAAGATAAATTGTATTTACAATAATCTTTGTCGATATCTCCATTTTCCCTGTCTTGTTGTTTCTTGCGCTAGTTTGCTGTTTATATGTGATATTACGCCGTGCCATTGTTTATGCGATTGCGATTGCAATCTTTAATACGAAACTCCAGAGGCCGTTTCTTTTTACATCTGAATTGTAAATTTCGTGCGCCGCGTGCGTGGAATGATAAATACTATCCTTTCTAGAGAGCCGGCTCCCCGGAGAACCGTACGTGACTCAGTCCGGAGAATAGCTCCTTGCTTCTTGCGAAGCGGCGGATTGAGCTTTTCGATGCTTTTTCCCAGCCGCGAGAAGGATAACCACGAGAGATAACTGCGAACGAGCAGTGAATTAAATCGAAGTCAATATTTCCCTTGAATTATGAAAGAATCGCGAAAGATACCGGCGGCAAGACAAGCGGGTCGAGAGTTGAACGTTTCATCTTTAATTTAAGAAATAATTCGCCCGTGAATTTCGTCGGAACACATTATCAATCAATTTCAATCAATCTCTGACGGATACGCTCTCGCAAAGAAGACCGGAAAGCGATCTTGACATTTTATTTTATTTGAAACATATAGGCGCACGCGCGAAATCTAAGCGATAGTTTTAATCATTTGTGCGAGAAGGAAGAGAAAAATATACCGAAAAATGGAGAGAGAAGCAATTTCCAAGTGAATTAAAAATCTATATATCATTTTCAAATTTTGTTTTACTAGCTGATGCTCGTCAATAATTCAAATGAGCTTATTCGATTTTTATCGTACAGCCGATAACGTACAGCCGAGTGTTACAGCTGGTTAATTATCAGCGACGATCTCGTATCGAATAACCTTGACACGTGTTATTAACTTTTGCGATAATTTATATTCCATTTACATTTATTTCGCGTCATTTATCGCGCTCGAAAATCGCGCGAGTAAGCCTCGGTTTCCCATCAATTATCGTCCATCGTGATTTTTATCGGAACACGTCGCTATCTTATTCGCGTATTATATTAGCGCCGTTAACACGGCAGCGTGTTTCGTTATCTGATACGACGATTCATTGTCGAAAGTCGTCGCATCTACAACCGCATTGGTCCTCGTTCGAGAGCTGCACACTTTTCCGTTCCGTGCGAATCGACGGATCGAGCTTTCCGATACGAAGGAGCGAAGGCTAAAGCAAGGAAAAGGAGGATCTAAGAAGACACAGAGGCGGGAGTGACGGCGGGTGGGGGAGGGACGGCCAGTGGATCAAACCGAATCCAATAACTCCCGTGGGGATTACAACTCTGGCCCACGGGAACCGATCGTATCCCGAGGAGATGGCGGGTGTGAGGAGACGCTGGGAGACAGAGAGAGTAAAGAGAGTGGGGTAGGCAGAGAAGGAGAGGAAGTTTAGAAAGGTGGTCGCTCGTCCGCGCGAAGGAGAGGACAGGAGGTCGGCAGCTTTCTTCTTTGCGGCAACAACGGAGACGACAGTATTTCGTCGAGCTCGATCCAAACGTAGAGAACGGCGCGGGCTGCATTCGTATCAGCCGATATAGCTGGGCTGGATCGGGAAGGACGCCCGGGCTCGCTAGGTGCGGAGAGACGGAGAGAAAGACAAGGAATTCGCAAGCTCGATACACCCATGCTCGTAGACACGTAGGCAATATTAATCCGTTGCGGCGGTCGCAATAATTGCTGCCGCTTTTTATATGTCGGACACGATATCGCTCCCCCCGGGGCGCGGGCAATTGGTCGCGCGGGACAAACGGCAAACGGGCCACCGAGCCACCGAGCCACCGAGCCGCTAAATGATAAGAAAATACGCTGTTCAATCACGAAGTTGTCAGGCTCAACGGGTTTCCGTGACGCGCCTCGCAAGGCGTTCCTCGGGCAAATTGAATTTCTCCGAGGCGCCCGTCTCGCGCCTCGGATCCCGATCTCTCGTGGTTGGCGAGTCGCGCGCGCGGGCTCGCACGCGAGCAACGATAAGCGAACGAAAATGACTTAGCGCCGAGCCGGTTCCACGCGGATCTTACCAACAATAGCTACGGACGGTGTAACTTATAAGTCGTTCGCGGGATTTTGACAAATCGTTCGAGCCCGACCAGTTCCCGATTTTCTCCTCCCGTTTCTACTTCTTTTTTTTTCTTTCCTTTCCTCTCTTCTCTTTTCTCCCGACCCATTCCTCCCTCCCCCGGCCATCTCGTTTCCTCTTCCCCGGCTGATCCAGCCGCCTCCTAGTGTCGGCGCACTAAATCCTCGTGCCACGCCGCGCGAAAACTTTTTCCCCGCCAAGTTGGAGTTTTCTCGGGTTTATCGGCGGTGCGGGTAGTTTTTACTTGGCAACTCCCTTTTTCTCTTTGCCTCCCCTCCCGCGCATCCTGCCGCACCGTCCGCACTCTCCTCCTTCGTTCTTTTCCCCGCTGGTGGCTGGTTCCCGGTCGTCTTTACGTGGATCGGATAAGATCCCACGGCCAGGCAAATCAAGCGGAACAAGCGGCTAGCTGCGTTGATCGCCCGATCGCGGACGAGCGCGCTTCGCGATCGATACGATATCGCGAGAGAGGGTCCCTACGTACGGATGTAGTAAGGTTTACCGAGTTACGTTAATCTGATAGCTTAGCAATTGCTTCATTAATATCCTGTCCTGGAATGATAACAGAGACCGGTATCGTTTCGTATCTCACGCGCTAAATGCGATCGCCTTAGGAGAGATCTTCGAGCCTCGGTCGGAGATAACGTCGCAAACTCTCCGTCGAAGTAATTTCAGCATATCGCAAACAATGGTAATACTTTCACGTGGAAACGCTTAAAAGATGCATCGGGCGTTTCGGTAACGTGACACTGGCGTTCGCTGAACTTTGTCGACGAGACACATCGCGAAAATGGAAAAGCGCAAACTATAGGGGACGAAGAAGAATTGTACTCACTGACTAAGGTGAGAAAAGGCGTACTGTGCTGCAGAAAATGGGGCGGGCTGCATGCTTCTTCCGGTCTAGATACCGGGCTTCCCGTTTGCAGCTCGATCACGTGGCCGTCTCTCCGGTAGAATGTCATGCACATAAAACCGCTCCGACTGGAAAAAGAGAAAAGCGCAGATCCGTAAAAATCGGAGCAAACACATGTTCCATCACGTTAATTGCGACCTTATATATGAACATAGGCCAGATACAGAGTAGAATTATAAAGTTTCGTCGCAATTTCATAATTGCGAGTTCATTCTCTTGCAGATTTCTTTTTCGTGCAAATTTTTTTTTTTGTAATTTAAATCAAAATGTGCACAATCTTTTTTCTGCTTTTAATATAAAAGCAAATAATCTCAATGTAAATACTTATCGTGTAAAAAATAGGATTACGTAAAATAAGATAAATGAGACGTGCAAAAATAAAATAACGTTACCAGCCGACAGTGAAGTGTGCCACCAGCATCATTGTTATCATGGTCTGCGCGCCATTCGACTGCTTTATGCTGTTGCAAAGGATCTTCACGTCCTGATCCTCCGTCCCGAGCACGTGTTGCGAGTCCATGGAACCGCTTTCGAAACTCGACGAAGTTGTGTTTAGTCTGGCGACGTGCAGAGACGCGTTTCGCGGATGAAATGTGTAGGATCTGCCGAGGTCCAGAGTGTGCCAAGTCAGTCCGTTGCTCGAGTGTCCAGTCAACCAATTTGGGAACCGGCATTCTCCCGGGGACGAGACTGAAATAACAGACGCCACATTCCAGTCGTTTAACCATGTGTACTCGCGTCTAATCGTAAGAAATAGTCGGCGCATCGCATTGCGGAGTCGCAACTATTTCGAACGAGCAGAACGAAGAAACTTTAAAGATCGAGAAAAAGGGACTTTTTACTCCTAGAATATTTTGATTCGAGATACACTCTTATCATCCTTGACACGAGCTACACATGTACGTCTGCGATCTGACAAATTAACTTTAGACTAGTATTAAAACGGTTAGATTAATTTTAAAGATTAATTTTAAAACAGTTTTTACCGAGGTGTTTTACGTCGGAAACAAATTTTCTTATTTGAATGTGAGAATTTTTTGGACGACGAAAAACCGCGATTAGATTTCCTCGTTAAATAACACGCGACAAAGCTCGCACTTCTTCTCGTTAACCGGAAAATTTTATCGGGGTGTTGGGTCAAAGGCGACTCTGTCTTGGAAACCTCTCTCCGCGCAACTCTCATAAAACAAACGATTCTCCAGGCGATCGTTACGCGTCCCATCACGTATACGGGGCTCATCGTCTATAAAGGTCGCGGCTTCGACGTCAATGACGGCTACGCGTCGAGCCGACCGATGCCGGCGCGACGGCGTCGTCGTCGAAAAATTCGTCACAGACTCCACGACTGCTCGCCGTAAAGTCCTTCGTATCGCGAAAAACGACAGTCGATAAACGTCGATATCCTCCCCCTCCCCACCTTCAGACAGCGAAGCGGAATCGTATACCGGATATCGCGCGGTCCAACGAATACGCCTATCCGGTCTCTCGATTCCCCGCCCTTCCGTTTCGCTTTCACCCCACAATAGCGAATGCACTGACGATGTATCAACCCCTCCGTGTCATACGTTCGCTAGCGTTCCACTTCCGGTCCGAGTGGGACGTAAAACCGAAGCGTCAGAAGAGGTCACCTCGATTCGCGTCGAGTGGTTCGCGGCGGTGGAGTACGGTCGAGGGCAAAAGGTCGACCAAGCGGGTTAAAACGGAGCGCGCAGCGTATGTGTGGTCAGTTTTATGGCATATAAAGGCATTGTTGCCATATAAAGGCATTGTTGCACGCCGCGCGGCAATGAATGGAAATAATTTAACGATCCGACTCCCGATAAGTATACGTTCGGGATGGCCACGAGCAAGATACAAATTCCACAATCGTGAAAAGTGGAACGGACCTTTTTCGCTTGTTCTTTTAAGGTAGAAACCATGGTCACTGTTATTTCGTTTCTGTCACGTTATATTGGGATTAATAACGTTGATAAAGTTATTGATTCGTATAGATTCGCGTTTCCTGTTTTATTTTTCTTTTTTTTTTCATTTTATTCGCTAATATTTATTGATTGGTCCATATTTTTTTCATTGGATGTCAGATAAACTATTACCTACGTAATATATTCATTTAACAGCGCACACGCGCGTGAGAGTGAAAGAGACGTGACGTGAAACTTTTAAATTGCGTATCGCGCAAAAAAAAACAAAAGGTACGATATTACGTAATATCACATGTATCGGTGACCTATATCACGCTGTTTCACTCTGAAACGCATTTAAATTCCCATCAAATGATTTATACTACAAATACAAATTACGTATTGTCCCAGTTTCGTACCTTTCAGATTAATTGCAGAAAACGATAAAATATAAATGGTATATGGCCTTCCTGCTGTGCACCCTTTTAACAATATCATATGGCGAAACGTGTGAGCCCGTGTAACACAATAATAATAATAATAATAATAATAATAATAATGTTCTACATTTACGCTATTATTTTCGCCGTTATAGAAATTTGGTTTTTTTTGTCGTAATAATATCCATTTGTTTTCGAGCTTTCGTCAAACTCGTTTTTCGCTAATGCGATATCGCAAGATCATATTATCGAGATTTATGTATTAGATATCATAGATCGTTTAAAGATGCATATATCCTCTCTTTATTCTATTATTACGTTTGACTATTTGCACGTGTAAAATTGGAACATAATTCTCTTATTGAAAGTTATTTAATTTTTTTTATTTTTATTGTTATGAAATCGCGTTTTGTAAATTTAATGAGAAAGTAACATGAATTAAGTAAAATTTTTTACCGCAGCAAGTCATTTTTCGTTGCATAAGTCATTGTAAATTAAATTTTTAATTGTTTTTGTCTTTGCAATTGGTTTCAGGGTTAAAATTCGGATATTTACGATCAAAGTTTTTGTTACAAGATAAGAAGAAAAAAGAACAAACTTAAGAAGTCTGCAATTAAAAAATTTTTTTTCAATAACTTTTAGCTGGTATTATAAAGCCAAAATATTCTTAATCTAGAATGATCGTGATCGTTTCAAAGACAGAGGGAGACGTTAAAATCATTGGCAATTAGTGTTTTTTTTTCTATTCGAAAATTAAGTTTCTCCAAAATTGGCATTGAAACATGTCGGCGATGGGGGACTACTTTGAATGAGTTTAACTGCTCTGAATCGGCCTACGTGCAATTTTGAGCGAATTACAAGTAATTGTAATGCAGATAAAGCGACGGTAATTCGGTGGAATATGCGTGATGTCATGATTATGAATTTATATACGAATTAATAATTGAGTGGATGTACGCGTACGCACGTGCGGGGAATTACGTCGATTTCGACGTGTGCGAATATTACATTTATACCGTTACTGGCAATCGCGTTTGACAAACGCTCGACATTTGTATTATCCACAATATTCTTTTGTAGATGTAACCGAATTGGGTCAAAGCAATTCGGCCGCAATGATAATCCGAGATAGAAAAGAGATAGAACCGATATATAAATCGCATAATCATAAAATGAACTGTATAATACGTTTTCCGATTTGGTACCCTTTTCGTAATTTTTACCCTTTTAACATTTACATCTTCAATATTCGTTTTCATTTTAACCATTTTTATTTGAATTTTTTTAAATATTTAATTCAAATGTCCATTTTAGAAAGACAAAAGTTACAAACATTTGGCGAATAATATTATTCATTTTCTCTTCTCTGTTCGGTGTATTTTTTATTTAAATGACCCATATAATTTAACAAATGATTACGAAATTATACTGTTTTTAACGTTTATCCAATTTGTTCAATTTAAAGATTTTTAACAAATTTTATTTATATTACAAAATAACTTAAATAATCTAAATGATTGCGCGTTATATTATCTTTTTATAAATAAATTGTTAATAATGACTCATCTTTCGTTTTCCTTGGCTCGTTAATGTCGGAGCTAAATCTGTGATTAACATTTTCCGCGAAAGCTATAAAAAGAATCGGCAGGATCATCAACTTTTCATAACGATTCGAAGTAACGTTGTTCCTGCAATTTTTCGATCGGATAATTGGAGCAATTTGTCCTTCCGTTCGCCTAACTACTTGACTCTTCCTCCAACCGAGCACGCTCCGAGCGAGTAACTCAAGTCGCAGTCTCGCAGTTTTCCCCAGATATTTACTCTGACGAAGTAGATGCCGAGCTAATTGAACAAACTTCGGATCTCGACCGAGGCTGCGGACGCGGTTAATAGGGGTTCGCGAGTGTCGGAAGATGAGGGCGAGATACGTACGCGAACTGGGAGCGAAGTGGAACAAAAGAAGCCCAGGCTAAGGCTCGAAGGGTAAAGCGGCGAAAGGTTCAATGTTAATCCATTTTTCCGCGTCCCTTCACCTGGCTGCCCTTCCGCCTTTACCTCGCGCTTTTTCCTAGACGCGCGCGGATCGTAATATTAACGGCGGCGAAGCTTACAAGCATCCCTCCAAGGCTTGTCTCTGACTGCGTCCTTAAGCCTCCCTCTTTCGTCCCCTTAAGCCTCTCTTTCTCCTCTCCACCCCCCACCCCCCTGCCATTCGTTCTCTCCTCTTCTTTTCTTCGACGAGTTTTATGCGCGTGTCGGTGACTCCCACTCGACTTAAAACGATTTGCCGAAGAAAGTGGCAATGGAGAGCGCGATGAGCGCAGCAAAGAGGCACAGAAAGAGAGAAAGAGAGAACGAGAGAGGGAGAGAGAGAGGGGGGGGAGGGAAGGGAACGGTTGATGCGTCGGGAGGATGGCGCGGGAGGATCGTGAAAATCCACCGGAGTGAAATCCGTTAACGAAGTTTGTTGTGAGACTGTGCGCGAGGCAAGATACGGGTTTGCAAACTCGAGAGTACCTAGGGCGGTAAGGGGCGGAAACGCCAGGCGGGGGACGGCTGTGGACGCCACTAGGGCGGGAAAAATAAAACGCGAGCGCGGAAAAAGTCGTGCAAATATGCTCTTCTTACTCGCGGAACGAAGCCGACGCGTGTTGACACGTTCGATTAGCGCGTGTGCCCGCGCGCGAGTGCAGTTTTGTTTCACGGAGAAACAAGTCTAAAAAGACAGACGAGGCGGTTTTGCGATTCATCATCGGGGGACTCGGGCTTTGTCATCGCTCGCGGGGGAAACCCTATTATCACGTCACGTGAGCTTTATCATGCAAATAATAGCATTAATAGCGTTACCATCGATCTCCTTCAGCTCACCCCTTATTCTTCCTATTTTGCCATGAGTGCATGGCGGCTATCGCCTGTATTTTTTTTTCGTCAGTTTGTTATATAAATTTATGATGCAATATGAGGGTTCTGAAATTTTTGAATTTTTAGAAGACAGAAGGCTCGATGGAAGGCATTAGGGAAAGGTTGCCATATGCGTACCCTACTCAAGTTATTTTTTATTATACACTATTCGGTAACCATTTATATGCAAATGAATGTTGGAAATTACAGCTTGATGTTTCAGATATCTATTACTGTAATGTTTAATCGATAACACATTAATTTATTAAAAATTTTTTTAGAAATAGATTGCAAAAGATACGATTTAAGCAGCCGATCGCCTAAATTATACCTGCGGGTATTTCTGAATCGTATCGCCTTTGAAAGTATTCGAATAAATTAAAATAATTAAAAATACAAAGAAAAGGATCAAATATTTTTATAATAATAAATAATAAAAATAATAACCACGGAAAAGTGAAAACGTCGAAATAAAGCTGGCTCGAATTTATTTCTACAATTGATATTTTTATTCATGTAAATTATTAATTTTACTATTATTACTTATCAGTCTTAATATTATTTATTATAAAATTTGTGACAATACGATTTAGGAAACTTAATAAATTTTATAAAAAATATCGATTTAATCTTCATAATAATTACAAATATGTATATACGTAATGAATCTAAAATATTCTATAACAAACCTGCTTTTATGAAAATATAAAAATTCAGAATAAAAAAGCATTACATTATTACATTATTATTACCTACATAAATTAATCAAAAATTAACATCGGACGTGCCTGATTTTTTAAAAGTATTATATTACGCATAAAACGAGCTGTAACTTATTAAATATTTGTCTGTATTACTCGTTTATTATTTCTTTCATATTTTTGTTACTCATATTAGTAAAAAGTAAAAATATAAAATAATTAAAGTAACATATACACGGAAAGAACGGTTTTGCTGAAGCATTTATTATAAAAATTTAGCTGGATCTGAAAATAATTTTGTTAGACCGTAAAAATAATTACGTTGGTCCACTCAAATTGATTGGTGAAGTGTCAAAATACCTTCTGTAGTACTGCTCATCACGCTTGAACGTTCATCATAATTATTTTGATTGTCAAAAATTACTTTCAAATTTTATCCAGCTAAATTTTTAGATATTAGCGAAATCGTTCTTTCCGTGTACGGAATATAGCTGTATCCTCTTAATTGCCTCCTCTTTTTGAGTACTTTGTGTAACTAGCATAATCGGATAGCTACACTACCCTGTCTATTCAACAATATAGCAGGAATGTAACAAAACGCCAACTCACGTGGCATGATAATAGCACTGCGCCGCGCGCGAGGCACCTGCGAGAGATTGGCTGTTACGCAACAATAACAATGGACGATCGGTTATTTTTCGGTAGCGCTTACCGAATAGGGAAATAGCTGTATAGCCGTGTCGCTCGGCCGCGTGTGACGGTGTACGTAACGCGCGCGTGGGTGAATACGCGCGCGCTTCCGATTTTAACGATCAGGCTCAGATATAAACGACGACGATCCGAACGTCCGAACCCTGTTTATCACCGGCCGCTTTTGTCCTCGCGCGATAATTTCGTCGGATATCGCGATAACATCGCGGTCGGGTATTCATTACGCCCCCGAGTATCGCTCGCCACTGACCCGCCGGACGTACAACGGCGAAATTAAGAAAACACGGGATATTTATGACTGCGAAATAACCCGCGTGTACATTTCGGATGAAAAGACTACGAGAGTAAGAGCGGGTATTAGGGATGTTGTTTAATCCAACGTTATTTATCCTCCGGCGCGCGCGGGGAGCGGGAAAGGGGAAATCGCGTTCTGAAAATCGCAAAACGGAAAAACGTACGGGCCAAACGTGAGGGATGGGGGCGGGAGGCGGAGAATAGAGTTGCCGATCGGGAGACGATGGTCGTCCACGGTGCTCCGGCAGGTTTAAAGCCTGCTTTCATCGTCCCGAGAATTTCATATCTTTCCTTTCGCGATGATATTTATCAAGCGTAATGCGGGAGCGTGAAGCCCCGGTAATTATATATGAATCCATTAACGGAGAGCGAAATGGGATTGCGAGCCCCCGAGATGAAAAGCGAGTAAGACGGAAATGTACGAGCTGGGCGAGAAGGGGGACCGAGATGTAGAGCGCGCGACGATCCGCCAGACGTCGTGCAAACACGCTCTTCTTATTCATGGAATGAAAAACCCGTACGTTGATTAGTAATTCTTTAAAGTATACGCTTACGTTACCGCCACCGCAGCATTCCGGCTCGCATTTTGCGAGTTATAATTTAATATTGTTGAGTGCCGCGTGGACGTTTCACTTAAGACGTTACGACGTCGAGAGGAAGCGCGAGATCGCGTTATGCAAACGTGCATCGCGAGGGATGTGATGTGCAACGTCGCGCGAAGGTGTGACGCGGTCCGCGCGCGCGAGTCGTAAAAAAAATTTCAAAAATCCGGCCAGATAGAAAATAACGATAAATTGAAACGTCCGCGTCCCGATGGGAATCCTCGTCAAGCACGTATTTACACTGTAATAATTAAAATCTACGAGAGCGGTACAAATGGAAAAATTTTAACGACGGCGAATCACACAACTGGGTGGGAGATACAATTCGCGGATACGATTTATTACCATGCAATATCTCACGATAATTAAACATTTTTTAACTGTCATAACTTTTCCCACCCGCTAAATATCTGTGTTATCGTGCAAAATCTTCATTACGGCCACGGTTATGAAAGTGGCGATTGAAGCTCTTGTGTAGACGCTACAGTGTTAATGCATAACGACTTTTAAGGGAAATAATTCGACGTAAGTGCGTGATAAATGCGTTCGATAATTGCCTTTGGAAGATTGTTTCGTCTTAATGAGGCGACGAGACTCTCGACGAAGAAACGAGACAACGAGACAACGATTCCAATAGTCGTTTGAGTTATACTTTGAAATATACTGATTATTTTATAACCTGACGTCAAGTTTGACCTATTCTCGGTACACTTGTACATTATACATTTTCTACGGATCTATTTTCTCATGTATCAATTCGTGTCCGTTTTCATTAATTTATCCGACTAATTTATCAGAAATACCTCGGAATATTTTTCTTCATCGATGTACCTCGAATTTTTTATTTTTGATGTCGTCGTTTGTTAAAGTTCGAGAATTAGATGAAAAAAAAAACTCACGTCAAAAAATAGTGATTTTGCCATTCAAATTAATATGAAACACGCCAGCTGGTGGATGAAAATATCGGATATCTATTTTGCATGCCGGTTTCGAACATTCCTCGATACGATCGGGTCATGAACGGTGGTATAACGACTCTTTGAATTAAACTTTGAAATAATTCAAACGCTGACATATCATCGTTTCATAGTGAACAATTAAAGAGTTGTCAATATCTGATCAATGCGCGGAATATCCGAAGGAATTAATAAAGGAAACCAATTACTCCGGTGTTAATTTTACAATCTAAACTTGTATAACATTTCGCATTCGTTACAAAGTTAAAACGTGCCTTATACGCTCGCGCAAATTGGTGAGCTAATTTTACAGCGCCCGGTGTGAGTATTACAGTTTAACAGTCACTCGAGTCATCGAGTGACAGACGAAAATCAAATGGGATTCGTCGGGACTTACCTTTTCTCAGGGTCATTGTACGCGACCCCTCCATAGGACTGAACAGACCGTTGCACAACAGACCGTTGCACGTCGCATCACCGCTTTGTGCCACCCGGTATACCTCGGCGGCGCCCTCGGGCACCGGCCCGCCCGGCAAGGCGACTTCGTGGTCCATGGTGCCCATGCCCATGGCCGCCCTGTTCAGATTACCCTGCACCGTCGTCTGGCCTGCCTTCTCGTAAACGAAGCACCGGTATCGATCCTCGTTGCTGGACGCGTGGCCGTGATGCAGACGGCCGACTAAGTAACGGCTGCTGCCCTCCTTCCAGGTGGCCAGGCATTCCAGTTCCTCCACTGCGGAAAATACGCGAAAGAGAATAGCATCTTGAGAAAAGCCTTCGGAGTTAACGGTAGTTTCGAGCAAAGCGCGAGCAAGCTTGAGTTTCGCAAAATCTCGTCTCTTCGCGTGGCATAATGCACGCGAGAGACCGCACGAGTGGTAGAATAGGAAAAGTCTTTCAACTTCTCGAGTACGATGTATCGGAATGTTGCGCAAAATCGCTCTCGCCGAGCGCTATTCCGTGTGTTGGATCTGCGCGTTGTCGACCACTCAGTCGTCGACGCGTATCATCGATGATCCGAAAATATGGAAAAACGGAGTCGCCGCCTCTCTACGGATTTTCAAACGATCGAGCTGATTCTTCCTCAGCGACCGTTCGAGCGGTTGAAACTTTTGAAGCAACGCTACCCGAGCGGACCCACTGGTCCGCTTTCTTTAATCCTCTACGAGAGCGCGGCGACGACATTCGGCGAAGTCTCCGCGTGCGAAACCAAGCAAATTGTCAACGGCGCCGGCGACGTGCTAAGATCTGCTTAGATACGAGCAGCACCGTGTGCTCTTACAGCTAGCGCGCACCGGCGCAGAAAGCGTGTGCAAAGCATTTGAAACTTCGAAAGCGCATTTAGCGTTTCGAAGCGTGCTACAAGATAATGGTGAAGCACGGTTGCGGCCTGACACTGCGCGCTCCTATGTTTAAACTGTCTGGAGCAACAAAATTAAATGAATTTGAGTTTGACGCTCGGAGCGCTAAACGTGCTTTCGAAGTTTCAGGCGTTTTACACGCTAGACTCGCTTCTCAGGGACGGCCGTGGCTCCCAAGCTCGATACACGTCCCAAAGTTTTATTCTGCGAGACCGACTCCGCACGCGGGTGAAACCGTTCGCTAGACAAAGAATCGAAAGGAAAGCTCTTAATGACTGCTCGCTTAACGCTCCTATGCTGCTTCGAAAGCGGTTCTCGGGTAAAGTCTTCCGAATGTACGTTATAGTTTTAGATACTGCGGAAACTTTACAATATCTGCAACAAACAATTGGCAATAGAAAGAGATATCACCATTGAATTCGCATCGCAATTTCTCTTATCGCTTCTATTTACTTTTCTCCGACAAAGTGAATTCTACAGGCTAACTGACCCAATTAATGCCGCTTTTTTCTCCAAGTGTAGTATTAGAATAAAAAATACGAAAGCGTTGTATTAAAAATATATTGACTAATGTTTTAATGCGCGTTAAATTAATTGTGGTCAAACTGGTACAAACTGGGATTTAAGGTACAAGCAAATTTTCAATTTTGAATTATTTCGCCTCGAAGCACGCGTATAAAAAAAAGTGAAAAACGCTTCGGGTCAAACAATTGTGAAATCGTATTCTGGAATGCTGAAAGAGTGTACTAGAATTTTTACAGATTTTTTAAAGCTCAAAAACTTTCAAAAACACTATCAGACACCAGTGACCCGGTTGAACCAGAAAAGCAGCGAAAAAAAAGCCATTGGACCACGAAAAATCCAACGTTTAAAACTGTATAAGTAAATGCCTGGCGGTAAACAATTTTAAATATATGCAAGAGAGAATGAGAGTATTTACCGACTGGAAATAGATTCATGCCTTATATATATTCTTTTTTCATTATATTTAAATAATTAATTAGTTTTCGAGTTTATTAGTTTTGTTTATATTAAAGCTTTTACTCGAGCAACGAAAAAAAATGTTTATTATATATGTATGTATTGTATATAATAAACAACAAACTACAAAATAAGCATATCAACTGCCACTAAATGTAAAGCGACAGTAATTGGGACAGTCCATCCTAATTGATATCTCATGATATTGAAGTTAGAATATTAAAGCAATATTGTACTATTCGAGTAGAAAAAAAGTAATGCCTCCTGAAGCACAGCTGATTTGCCCCCTTTGAAATACAGTGAATGACATTAATCGCTCGCAGTTGGAAAATATTGATGCACATCGCGGTTGAACCTAAATGTTCGATTTGGCGAGTCGTTGAGGCAACTCTTTCGGCGTGCCCATTATCAGCCATTCGCAGGGGCTACAAGCGCCGCCTCGCAAAGAGGATTTCGATAGCGCTCCTGGAAACGCCATTGAAGGAACGAGCCAATGCAAACGGTCGGAGAAAAAGCGGCGAACGGAGACGGGGGAGACGGGGGAGACGGAGAAACGTTACGGACGCCAGCGAACATCCTCCAGCGATCGTAGACGGACGACCGCCATGATTTCCACGTGAAAAACGTTACCGCGATTACTGACCATTGCCCGTCGGCCATACTTCGATATCCATTTTCACTTCGCCGCTGGACTTTTATTCGTCGTGTGCAGTTTTAATGAAAACGCACGTAGCAATTCTTGTTTTACGGCAAAATCGAGGAAAGGAATATATATCGTTTCTTCACGAGAGCTGAATAATTGCTACATATATGCTTAACTTAAAATGCAATAATTAAGTTATCCATCGGATCAGAAGGATTTCTTTTCTTCAAAATGTTAAATACAGGCAGTGAGACTCGAGTCGGAAAGCGAGTTCTTTCATTTTCCTTAAAATGCATTATAAATAACGTATTGGACTTTAGACTTCGTACGAGAAGCGAGAGCTCGCGAATTCAGCTGTGCTCGTAATATGCGATAAGCAAAGAAAGATTTTCTTGCTTCAGCTTGAGCGTCTTTTTTCGGGAGAATTTTTTTTTTTTTTATTATTTTGTACGTAGGACGGAAAACTATTTCGGTATATAAATTCCCGCTGAGAAAACGCTGACCTAAAAAAAACTCGTCAAAGGATCAGCGGCTGAAAGACATCCGATAGATCCGGAGAGCGTGTGCAGAGTCCGAGGGTATCGCTGTATAGCCGAGGGTATTCGCAGCAAAAATGTTTCGGGGCGCAGCGACCGCGGCGCGCCGTCCGTCGTCGACGTTCGTCGTCGTAAAGACGCTTCCCAGAGCGCTCTTTAAAGCGCCATTGGGATAGCCCAGGCATTCAACGCGACAGACGGAGAGGGACGACCGGAGGAAGACGAATGGACGAGGAAGAAGCGCGGAAAGCGACCTGACGGTGCGGCGAATGGACGGACGGACGGACGAGCGAGCGAGCGAGCGAGAGCTCGGGGGAGATTTCCGCGTGAAAAACGATACCCCGGGATTCTCTCCGAGCTCTGTCGCCGCTAGAGATCCCTCCGGCTTCCTCGGCGACGACGCGACCGACGAGACCGACAATTATCGGTTCGGAGCCGAACTCCGAGGCACGAAAGAGCGCGCAAAAGAGCGAGAGATGTTATCGTTCAAGCCGCTCGTTCACCGTTCCGCTTCGCCACTTCGACCCTCTTCGCTTTCGCTTCCTCCTCCCTTCTGCCCTTTAGACGCCTCTAGAGCGCGAATAGAGGCCAGTCCGGATTCCGGGATTGCTCTACTGCGTATCTAAATCACATCTCGCTCGCGAAAGTCTGCCTTCCCTTTTTTCGTTAGACGACGACTCTTTCTCGCGGTTCGCTCTTTCACTGCCGTCGCGGCCGGCGCCTCTTCACCTTTTTATCTTCTCGCTCGACCGCCGCGGAGAGTCGGTTTTTTGATCTGCGAGTAATTTGAGAGGTAACGCTCTTGGAAAAAAGACTCATTCCTGGATTTTACTCCGGGTACTTTCGCATCACCTGCTTTCCGTCGCGTCTTCAAAGCTTGGATTTTTCGCTTTCTAGAACGCGAATGCCACTCACGCGTGGCTAAATGGCGCTGAAGGGCGCGAGCAAGCAACCGACTGATTAATAATGTAAAATTGTACTTTTATTGTAATTATTATTATTTTTTTTTTTCATAATAGTGATGGGTTCTTAAATGTCGAGTTTTCTGAAAACTACTGATAACGATATGCCGTCCGCTGCGTTACAAAAATTGAATAATTATACATATGTGCGTTTTGTTTTTCCTTTCTTTTTTTATTTTAATCAAATCGATGGTGAACAGAGGTGTGTTTGTGCGATAGTTAAAACATTACGTGTCACGAAATTCAGAAACACCAGTTGGACGATAAAACCGATTCTCTACGCGGAACGTTTAAATCGCTACATCGAATTACAAAAATTTTCAAACGATAAAAATGAATAAAAATTTATCTATTCCATGCTGCGCGTGTCCGCCGGTGACGATACATCAGTGTTCCCATCAGTAAATCGGTTTCTCAACAGGTTGTCGAAGCCGGGAAAACGGAAGGCGTTGATGACGTCCCTTTTCGCGTGAATGGCGGGATTCAGGATAAAAGAATCGTAATACCCCTGCGTCGATTTAATTCTGAAAAATCTGCCGCCTGACCGATTCGCAATCGCTTTTTTTTTCCCCCCTCCGCAAAGTGCTCGTTAAAGGTACGATTCGTCGGTTAGATTTCGAACGAAACCGTTTCCATTTTGGTGGGTGTTTGAAAACGCGGGACCAAAGCGCATCGAAAGTAAATCCGATCAAACGCGATGAGGAAAATAGAAGAAAATGCTGGTATAAAAGCCGCACACGTACGCCAGTCGGTTCTTTCATTCACATCGTTCGCTGTATTTACATGACCGTGCATAGACTCTTTTAATCCGTCCTGTTATCAGGAATATATGCAGATATTTCAAAGTTACACAAAATCGATGGTTTCCCACAAATTGCAGCAGGGAATTTCCTTCGACACGGAATAATGGATTACAACAATCCCTTTGATCAACATTATGAGAGTCTATACCGCTCCTTTCTTTAGAGACGGGCAAGAACGGCACACGAGTTTAAAAATAATATTTTGTTTTAAATATTTTTGATATTTTGTGATTTTGTGATGTCGCGGTAAAATAGGAACCGCGGTACAAATGAAACCAAAACGAAGCGTGTATCGATGTTGAGTTTTTCATGAAACATATAGCCGTAGCGTATATATACATAAGTGTAAATCGCTTTCTAAAACATACGATTTTATAGCAAAACTTTTTTTTCCCCGTCAAACTCGAGAGGCAGTTCGAACGCTCGAATAATCGCGAGGAACAAAAGTAGTTTAGCTTTCGCGGTAAATTATTAAACCGAAAGGTTTATACATTCGCGGACAGGAATGAATATTCTATTCTATTACGTCCTATCATTTGGCGCCGTGTGATAGGAGCCCTATTAGCAGCCTAGAATCGACGAGGTTGATGAATATTTAGACGCTGCCCGTGCATTTTGCAATGTAACTTGGTATAATTGACAACGCTACCGTTGCCTCGAAACGGATTATCGGCGGTATCGATTATACCGCAATATATTAAATTGAACACACGTCGGTCAAAAATAGACGTATAAACCCCATATTGACTACAAATTTAATCTCGCTGTGCCGCGCTATTAAATGCAAATCCATCGAATAACGAGCGTTTAATTGAAGCGCGCAAGATATACAAACCGGTCATGGCCAGTCTACTGGAGTCGCTAAAGTGACTGCTCGCATATGAGATATCAATCGTACTAATAAGTTTGCGCCATTCAAATTAAACTGTGTCAATTAACCAGTGGTTGTACGTACTAAAGGAAGATTTTCCTCGACACCGTCAACGGATCTCTTAAACTTCAATTTCTTTTCAAATCAATTTAAATGGAAAATATAAAAAAATTTATGAAAACAAAATATTTTCTGCGTAGGTCGCAATTAGAATTTCACGTAATATTTATCACATTACTACAAATTATGTAAAGTACCGCACGCAGTTGCCAAAGAACGAGGATTATAAAACCTGTATTTACATAATTTATACTAATATGATTATCTCCTCGTATTTACATAATTTGTAATGTAGCAGATGCTTTGAAGCGCAACGTATCCTGAACTGTAAGTTACAATATGTGTTATAAATAACTCCATTGACAAAAAAATTTATGCGCATGTCCAGATTATAACAGTATGAAAGTGTGGAGTATGAAAGTGTGGAGTTTGTCCATTAACAAAAAACAAAAAAACAGAGACTTTTAATCTTCAATGTTATTGAGTGTATAGTGGAAAGGTTACAGGTAATACATTTTTGTTGAAATAGAACGCACGCCAGATTTGTCAAAGAATATGTAGGCGAAAAAGAGCACGCGACGAGGAGAGAAAAAAGGAAAAGCTTACTCTGCGTGATTCCGCATTCATTCTTTTTCAGCCTCGAAAAGACCAAACAATTTTATTACATTACCAGCTTATTATTCTTCTTTAAATTATTTTTAAGACTCACGAATTCCTTCGATACCATTTGCCACGCGTACAGCCATCTTTCTTTTTATAAAATACGGGTAAAGTTTTCAGTAAACGAAAAGTATCTTACCTGCGCTCTCCGAGGCGGGTACGTCCGGACAAGCCTGGTATTTGAAGAGGAGTCTGCTGTCGTCCGTACAGGTGTCGACGTTGCTCGGTGGATTCGAGCACGTGCCATGGCCACGGTTGTAGGAAAAGGTCATGGGGCCGCGGAAAGGGCACGCTACGGGGGCTGCCTCCTCGCGGAACATAGAATACAGCAACGCATCCCCCGTAATATACGAGCAGAGAGACGCCAGAGAGTTCCTACTGTGGCAAAAAGCTGCAAGAGAAAATTAATTGAGATTAAACGCGCGTCCCGGCCTCGTTATCTCGTATGCGCTCGCTTCACAATGTGCATTAATAATAAATCTTATATCCGGCGGTATTTCATAAATCCGCGACCCAAATTTACCTGAAACGTACACGTTATACGGAAATGTGACATCGCGCGCATGAAAACCGCGGCGTTGAGAGTGACAGAAGTAGGTATATGTTAAATAATTCCATGAAAAGACCCGAAATTTATGTATTATAAATGAGAGATACGTTAAATACGTATATTTAACGTTCGTTTTAAACGCTCGCGTTAAATGCGGGCGCGGCGGTATAAGTCATAATTTTCCATATCGAGAAATAAATCAGTTCACGAGAATAATACAAAATCCAATTGCGTTATGTCAATTAGATTTTTTGGTGCGACGAGAAAAGGAGGCGATTCTATTTTTTTTTTATGTACCAAGGGAATTATGAGCCGAAATTGACGTCCTTTGGAACTTGTACCTCTACCTGCGTTCGCGTCCGGCAAAGTCCATAGGATTCTACAGATGGGATATTGTTACGATCACTCGAGAGATTACGATTATAGGAGTCCCGTAACATCGCGAAAACTCCAATTTTCTCGAACGCAATATTGCCGTTATCGGATTTCGTATCGCTGATGATAACGTATCACTCGTGCAGCGTAAAGTGAATAAAAGCCTCTAGAAGCCGTTCTATTACTTGCCTCACTTCGCCCTCCCCCTCAACCCTCGTAAAAGTTTCCGCGGCGGCAAATCTTTCGCTACGGCGCGCGAATCATTTTTCGAACGAACCGACGATAATCGCTGCTACATCTCTTTTTGCGGAGACCGTTCCCGGGGGAATCACGACGTTAATAAAAATTTTGCCGGGTAACGGGAAGTTCTTATATCGCCGGTGACGCGACGGCGACGGCGGCAGCGACGACGGTGGAGAGGAAGAAGCGGGCCGAGTTGGACGATGACGAATCTTCCTGAGTAGCAAGTTCATACCGGCGGTGGAAGTTTAACCGAGGATATTTCCCTCCGATTTCTTTCTCCCCGCGCCCACCATCCCCCACGGCGGAAAAGCGGCGGGAGGCTTCCGCGAAAGACTTCGCCTCGCAAAGAGACTTAACTTTTCTGCACGCAGGTGTTACCCGCGGCCAGCGAAAAATCGAGCAAAAGACTTTTGTCTTCGGTCTACCTCTTTATTGGCGGCATCCCGAGCTTTCGAAAGATTCTCTTATAATTTCAATATTTTCAGGAACTGGCGGAATTTACGTACACCAACGTCGGTTCTGTTGTAAAAATATTTACAGCAGACGTTGCTGATAAAATAAAATATTCGGCCGTGTCGAATTAACGGTACACGCCCCACACGTGATATTCGATTGCACGCGTCGTGTATTTATTAAATGAGAAAAGTGCTAGGGGAGAATTGCCGGTAATCTCTTAAATCGTATCACCTTCGAAATATCAAATTTATGAATTAAAGTAATTGAAAATATAAGAATCCATTGACTAATATTTATTTTATTAGTTATTTATCGAAAAAGCAATTAAATATTCAATAATTAATAAATAACAATAATGAAGAGTTAAGAACACTGAAATAAAATTGGCTCGAATTTACTTTTGTAATCGGCATATTTTTATTCAGAGCAATGGCTAGTTTTATTATTATCACTTACCAATCTTACATTAGTATCATTTCTTTATAATAAAATTCGTAGTGATAACGAATTAGGAAATTTGATAAAATTTATAAAAATATCGATTTAGTTTTTCATAATAAATAAATGTGAAATATGCTTCTAATAAGCCTCCCTTTATGAAAATATAATAATTCAAAATAAAATTGCCCAATTACGTTATTATCAGTTAAAAACTTACATCAGGTGTACTTGATTTTTTAAAATGCCGATAGCATGCGCAAAAACATAACGAGACTTGTTAAATGTCGGTCTATATTACTTATTTCTTATTTACTTTTTATTTTTGCCACAAAATGTTGCTTTTATGAAATAAAAATGCAAAATATTGAATAGCTACGCATTCAGCAAGTCTCCCCTATATCTATCGGCACGTACGTACAGCGAAGCTGTGCGCCGAGAACCTCCGGCTTCTCGGCTTTCGCGTGGGCGAAATTCGCGTTTCTTTAATAAAGTATACGTCGTACGTGGAAATATTGCGTTCGCTTCGACGTTCCATTCGTCCGCGCTTTGACGTTCGCAACCGACGCGAGTCGCCTGGATTCGCGCCGCGAGAGGATAGGAGAGAGTATAGCGCGCGGCGCGTACCGTTTCGCGTCTCGTTCTCCCATTTTTCCCGGCGACAAGCTGTGCTCAACGAAGGCAGAGTCTGCGAGCGACGGTGCCCGCGGCGTGACACTATGCAGATTAAAGCCCGATAAAACGACGAGAGGAGAGAAGAAAAACGGTGGGGGACTTTGACAAATCGTCGAAAAATGCCGACGCGAGACGTAGGAGGCGGATCCACAGCGCGGACGCTGCTGTCGCGCTTTTTCCGCTCGTACATGTTGACCTACGCTTTTTTCTCTCCGCTAGCCAGAGAGCTGCGAGTCGGACCTAGCGTAGGTATAGAGTATAGCTCCCCCGCGTTCCCTATCGCATCCGGTGGGCGAAACTTCGGGCTACTTCTTCGTCCTCGTATCGTCCGGCGCTCGATAATCGATAAAACTGCAGGGGGAAATACATTTCTGTTTAAAATAGTTGCGCCGAAACTAGTCCGGCTACCTCGCGAGAGAGAAAGAGAGAGAGAGAGAGAGAGAGAGAGAGAGAGAGAGAGAGAGACCCGGAAAGTTCTATAATTATAACCCGCGACGTCGCGTAATTGCGGTTTCTCATAACAAATAACTCTCTGCATTACAGCTTCCACTCATGTAATAGATAGAGGAATGGATCGTTGAATTTCGCGTCGTACGTTTTGCAAAGTAATTTAATTTCTCTCGGCTGTAACAACAAATCCAACAACTGGCTTAGAAACCTTAAATAAAAAATTGAACAAATTATATTATTATGTCACTTTTCGTAAGCAATGCGCACGAGTCGTGAATTGGGATGACAGATTAATTTCGGTTTACGCGAGAAAAACGAGAATTTATTGTAACTCGAAAGAGAGAAACGATTGTTTTTTTTTTTTTTTACTTACACGGAACTGAACGATTACTTAACTATTTAACATGTAGAGATCTACAGTGGGACTTGCATTAGCGTTTGGGAGTTACTAATCGGAAACCGGGAACGCGCAAGCACACTTTAATCCGCGAACGTGCGGAGTGTAAAATACGGCCGCGCATTTCGTTAGAAATTATTATCGTGTTTCGGCGAGTTCGCTCTTCGCTCGGATGAACGCATTAACGAGGTAGATAGAAAACGAATATCTGTACAGAACGCGGAGGTGAGGAAGAGGGAGGCGGTGTTCCCGATCGCCTTTATGCAGTAAATGAGATTGGTAGTCGCGGGGCGGAATTAGCGAAACCGTTTTCGTAACGGCTCTTCTAATGTCTCGCGCCCGTCGTTCTTCACGACGGCGCGGCGTGGAAAATCGTTAAGTTCCACGTCCAAGAATAATTTCAGGCGCTACGACTCACTCGGCATTCTCTATTCCTTCTCTCGCCATCGTCATCGGGTGTCGAGCTTTTAATTAACGATCGGCACATCCTAATGAACGAACGGTTGTTCAAGGGCTACCGGCAAATCGTTATCGATCCGCTGAAATAATGACGACACCGTGTCGCGCGCTTTCCGTACTTATTTTTGTACTTTTTTTTGTACTTACTCTCTTTATACTGCAGAACGTTGGAATGCTTCTCGTGAATGACGACGCAACGGTAGCATGATTTCCTGAAACAGGAAAAGAACGAAGAGTCCTGCTTTAATTTCTGTTGTTTTTCATGTTCTGATTTGAAAACAAATTATCCTATTGTATTTGATTTAGTTTTTCACAAATTGAAACATACAAAACGGAATGATCTGAATAATACGTTTTTAATTACCACAAATGCAAGTAAGATTCGAAAATTCCAGCAAAATTTCTCCGTAAAGTTAAATAAAATAAAAACAAATCATTAAAATTAGGTATCTGGTTTTCGTAATTGTTATAACAGAAAAAAATTATTATTAAATCAACAATCATATTCTCACATAAAAGCGAGAATATAAAATTTTCTTGAAAAAATTTGATACCTAATCTTAAACAGACATAACTTGCTTACGTGAAGAAATTTGTTTCCTATATGAAACATTTTGTTTCGTCATGCAAGCGAGTTGTGCATGTTTAAGATTATTAAATCCTTTCATGAAAATTTTATACTCTCTTGCGTATATACGATTATTGATTTGATATTAATTTTTTTTTCTGTCAATCAATTGCGCGTTTATTAAATTGTTTACGCCAACTTTACTCTAATTTTATTGCATTTCAACGTCGTACAATTTTGTTGCATGAAAGGGATGCGGTGACGTTTGAATTTTCGCTATCGTCTCTCACGGCGCGTTTCTTTTTCAACTTTTTTGCATATCGTTTGACGATATATCGATCGGGACACCTAGCACTAGCGAGTCCGATAGCGATCTTCGCAAAAACTTGGAGAGCCGGCTCGTGTGACACGAACGTTACACGGCGAAACAAAAGCTCGGCTTCCGCCGAGGCTTCATTAGCCTTATTATACGTTTCTGGACCCCGTTTTTTTCTTCGTATTTTCAAGAGGAAAGATTCCATTGTCTATCTAAAATATTGTACCGTTGTCAGCAATATCGTAACATTTTTATCGCTCGATAAACTGTTTATTTAGTTAACCACTGTTTAAGTTTACAAGAAAGATTCAAGCTGGTAACAGATTTCTTGTAACCGAAAAAAGTTTCAAAGTATACAGCTGCACGTTTTTAAAACGATATCGCCAATTTCACGGAATTGAATAAATCGCTATTCGAGATAAATGGGGATCCAGGTTATTCGGTCGACTGATTTCGCCATATTAGCTTTAGTAACTAAGGCTTTGATCGGTTGGATGTATGAACTATACTCGTACACGTTATGAATCCTATATAGAAAGAGTTCTATAGAAATTTTCCGAGTAAAAATTGTCTCGCTACAATTGCTTGCAATACACAAAGAGATTAAAATAAACATGTTACGAGTAAATAAATATCGATAGTTTTTATATACCGTTTCGATACTCGAAGAAACCAATATTGGATTATTTCGAAAGATAACGGTTCTTTATTGCTTTTGATTATTTGTTGCAGTTCGAGAACGAGAGTATAATTCGAAAATTTGTATCCAGAGACAGAAATACTTCCAATTCTCCGCTTTTCTAAAAGTAAAAGTTTCCATAATCTAATCTCATTTGCTTCTTGACAGAAACATGTTATTTCTTATTTGTACAATTTTAAAAATGGATTGATAATTATGTAGCAGTCCGTTTCTAAAAAAGTGCAATCACGTAATTTGGATTCATGTAGGATCAAAATCATGGGTTAATTGTGACATTGCGATCTAAATAAAAAGTAAAATTCTGATTATTTTCATCGAGCATATAAATATCCTTCTTTTGCATAAAAATGAAAATTTTATGAAAATGTAAAAATTATAAATACGTAAAATGTTTCTTCGAAAACAAAAATGTCAGAAATTTTGGTTATAAAAGTTTGCATGTTTGTACTCAAAGTTTGAATTTTGATAATAATTTCATTGTTTATCGAATTCGTTATTAGATTTAGAACTTTAGAAATCACAAGCAATTAATTAATAATAATTCACAACAAATATTACATCGATACTTTTTTTTAAATTTTATTCAACAATCACGAATATCCCACAGTAAATATTATGCGGAGTGAATCTGAAATCTTGTTTATATAGGTCAATAATGTTTTTCATATTTCATTGAATTCAAACATAGTGTCCAATTGATTTGTTTATATTTGAAATGCATGGTTTTTATATAGCATTTCCAAAAAAACTTTATTTACATTTATTTACAAAATTATAAAGTCACAGAATACTCTATTTAAATTTTGTTATATAATATAATTTTGTTCTGTCACAGTTACTCATGTTGACCGTATTTTATAACTAACTGCACAAAGTGAAATAAGAAAAAAAATGAGAAGATTACTTACTGATCTACCAGGAGAAACTTGTCACCTTCGTTGTGCAGACACCTGCCCTTGGTGGATAATTCGTTCTTGGATATTAATATTGATTGCCTCACGCCACTCTGGAACCACATGCCTTCCCACTTCGCTGGAAACAAGCATTCTGAAACGATAGAAAGTAGATCAAGGTTTATAAAATGTTTCACGTCGCATTTAATATACTACATGCATAACGCGTGCGTTTTATATTTTAATTATCATTTATTTCATCAGGATCTATGTTGAATTTAAAGTGAAAAATTTGAAAATTTAATTATTAAAATTTAAGCATTTTTCTTTTAATGAAAAATGTATGAATTAAAGCGATATAAAATCAACAGGTATTCATTCATAATATAGCCCGACAAAAGTCTTTGTTTTCAAAATTCCCATTTGATATCTATGCTTGTCATAAGACGTGTCTGACGATGTATTATGCGTTGCACGAAGAAAAACGAAGGGATGTAATATACCCAATGAAGTAATTCAGGACAAATCGAACGCGAAGCCGAAGACAAGAGGGGGAAAAGGGTAGAAATAAGAGAGAGAGAGAGAGAGAGAGAGAGAGAGAGAGAGAGAGAGAATTCGGGACAGATATGTGGGGTAGAGAGAAAGAAAGAGGGATCGGCGGGAACACAACGTCGGTGGCGAGATGGGAATTCCCGGGGCGGGATAATCCCGAGGGCGAGGCGAATTTCCGGAAACTACTGCTAGTATGGAAGGGATACATCCAGCCGAGTTATCGACGATAATCGAAATCCGGAGGAGTCCCTCGTGCCTCGTTCGTTTTCCCGTGCGTAGGTCCACCTACTGAAAACGAGCGGAGAAACGGGGAGCGAAGCGGGGGGGGGGGGTAACGGCGGCGCGGCGGGGCGTTATTTTTGAGCTCGGATGAGGCGGGATAGGAATCCATTTTCGAAGAACGAGCGGACGCGCGATACAAGATGATGCCGAACCAAACATGAGGTGAAGATTACGAAAAAGAATGACAGATACGTTCTTGATCCCCTTCACGTACGATACGCGTCGCTTTCTACGCGTTATTTTTCGAATATCGATAAATTTATTAATTAGACGTACTTTGTATTTTGTGCGTGCGCGTATAATTACGTATATATTATGCACAATGTTTAATAAGTTATATTTTACTAATTATTTACGACCTTAAATGGCAAAATTAATCGAATAATTACGATTTTATATTCCACAAGGAAATTACCACGTGCAATCTCCCCGATAGTACCATTCTATACAGGTCCGATGCAATTTACACCAAAGATTAATTTAACGGCTTAACTTTAATATAGAACCGCATCAATTCGCTAGCAGGGGGGTATTCTTCGTTAATATGCTATCAGATGTAACTGCTCGAACTCCCTGCGTAAAGCAGTATTAACCAGACCGCTAAAATTAATAGACCCATAATTTTGATTTACGCAATAATTAGCGCCATAAATTCCGTCCGAATTATAACCTACATTTATTAATAACTTTCATACAAAAGTACGCGATGCATTTTCGAACGATATTCAGATAAAGGTACATAGAAGAGAGTTAAATGTCGCGCGAGGACGTATCGAATAACTGTGGCACCGTTTAATGCACTTAATTAAGCGACGGTGTAATTAAGAGGCGAACGGAAACCTGGGCGTGAAAGTAATTTAACACAGAGAAATATTTTCGCAAGGATTTCGCGGCGGTAACAAAGGGAATTTTAACAGGAGCCTGTAACGGGACAAGACTGTTATCGTTTCTCAAAGTTGACTCACGGTGTTGATTCGTCTAATTGGAGAGAGTGAGTTTTTTTTTAGCTTTTCAGAGGGAGAGACGGTTAAATGTTGATTGAATGGTTTACCGACTGTGGGGTAAATAGCGAGCCCATCAAGAACGAGGCTCCGCGGCTAACGCAAATTTTGACTGGGCTGTTTGCGATAATAAGGCGCGAATGAATTCCCCGCGCTGAATGCCGAGAGATTGCCCTTTTAAAGTATCCCCTTTCTCGGTGCCGCGCGCACGCAATGGTCGTTGCCACGTTGAGTTTTCGCGGTTTTATTGTCGCTCGCACAAACATAACGTTCTTCCTTTTTGTCCCGTACAAAGGAAACGGAGACCGCGCGTTTCTTAACGAATGGATTTAAAAAGGCTTTTATATAAAAATAGATACGGGAAAGTTGGTGCACGCGTGTGCGCGAGGGTCTATCCCCCTTCCCCATGGGTTTGGATGCATTTTCGTCGCATGGAAGTCATTCAATTAATTCTGCCGTTTCGCTCAAATCCATTCCCTTTTCCAAAAATATCTTAATACCGCGGGACGATTGACCCTCGCTTCCACAAGCTGCATTTACCAATTTGTCAATTTTTATTTCTGGATTTCGTGTTTACAAAATACGAATATGGAGTATTTGCGAAAAAAAATATCAGAGGAAAGGGAATGTATTTCATTAAAACAACAGACGTTTTACGAACGCAAAACATTGAAATCCGCACATTTTACGTATGCACAACAAGCGAATATACCGGCGGGATTAACTGGAACCATCGCTCGCTGTTTATTTTGCATCATTCATAGCAAACAGAAGTAATTGGAGGGTCAAAGGAGAGATTGATTATGTGCGGTGAAAAAAATCATCGAGCGCTCAAGGACGACGGGTGTACAGGTGCGTTTAGTGAAATGGGGATCGATACGACGCGCGGGGGCCCCAAAATTCGTCAGTCGCCCTCCTCTCTCTCGCATCCATCTTTCCCCTCCAAGCGCCGTTTTAACGTCGGCGGCCACCCCAAGCATTTATTTATTTGCACGGGGTTCGTATGCCGCACGTTGCCCGCTTCGTTTCCCGCTTCTCGGTCTCGACGAGCGGGCGGCGAGACGTAAAGGGCGAGGCAGGAATGGCGAGAGGGAGGAAGGTTCCCGAAGGTCGAGAACGCGTCGCGCAGGGCCCGCGAGGGGGAGATTCCCGTGAGTCGCGCTAGGGCTGTAAAACCCACAAGCGAGACTCAAAACCCGTAATCACAGTTCGCACCAGTCGCCCGCTATGATGGAGCACCTTCGCGAGAGGAGGAGAACGAAGGGAGAACCGGGGGAAAAAAGCAGCGGATATAATTCGAGCTTGTGCCGTCTGGAGTCTCGAGCGTTACGCGAATTTCTTTCTTCGCGATTCACCCTCTGTGCGTTAGCCCTTTTTAATATTAAACCATTTTTAAACCGATTTAACCCGTGGCTTGCAATAACAGTGATAATTCAATTTCTTTTTTTTTTAAGTCTACGTCGCTGCAACTTGCGTGCATGTGCGGGTAACGTCTCCGGGGGTATCGTCAATCAATTAAATCTTATTGCTTAAAAGCGGCTTTGATTTTCTGCAAGGTCTTCGGCTCCGAATGTCACGGGTTTAAAGAGCAATTAAAAGCGGCGGTGACGCGTTAACGAAGCTTCTTCCGACCGCGGATAAATCGAGACACGCGAGCGAGCTCTCGATCAATCTAGCGCAACAAAAGATTTTCCATGCCGGAGAATGGCGGTGGAATGGAGGAAGGGCGAGAGCGGGAACTTTTCGACCACACCGGCGAAATGGAATGCCCTGAAATTTTATATTTATGCTTCATGTCCGGGTTTATATGTATATTGCCGGTTTCGGCAGGAACTCGACCCGAGTGGACAAAATCGATATCGGCGTCGATACGCGTGTCGATCTAACTCGGATCGGTAAATTGAAATCCATAACCACGATATGTACCTCTCTACATATCTCGGTTATCATGACGGAGTATCTCGTCTTCGAGCGGTAAGGGGAAACCGAATCGACACCGATGCAATTCTCGCGTTGTACCGAACGATCTACGATTTCCACTCTTCTCTCATTTTCGTTCGAGTAGCCGCGTAAAAAAATAACCAACGATCTTCTTCAGTTTTCCTAGATGATCCCCGCAGATTTAGTTATTGCCGGATAAATCTGATAACAATGGCTCTGAAATTTTATTCAATTAGATGAACTTTTAATAAACCGCACGCGTTACGGATTTATATATTCCAATAAAAAGGGGAAAAGTTATTTTATTATTTGAGATCGTTGTTTGTTGAATTTGTTTATTATACTTGAAATATTATGGTTATGATATTTTTATTGTGCTTTAGTTTCAAAGTATCGTAACGTAACATTTTATCGATAACAAAGAAAATAAGCGGGGAAAGCATGAATAGAGATTGCGAGAGCGGGAAGCAAACTTGTGGATAAAATGACGATAAAACTTTCGTCGCAATAAATAAGGTCGTATTGTTACTTTATGATTATTAGTGATTCTTAGATAGCTCTGATGCCGGAGTCTCTATTTATAGCCTAACGCCGATAAGAATATGCTTTATACACGCGACGAAGCTGCAGAATCAGAGTTCCCGCGCTTTAAAGTAGTCGTTTGCAAAGAATATCTCTCGCAGAAATATTCTTCAGGTTTTCCCTATAGCACGGGATTGATATAAATTACCATCGACAAGATAGGGAGTGAAATATATTGTAAGAAGGCTGTGCTCTCTTAAACAGATAAAACGATGAAGTTCCCGAACGAAATTCATTAGAGCTTAAACAGATTAATAGACTATAAAAATAATTAACTGAAAATAGATGTACAAAAAAAAAGAATCTCTTTGCGCGCTGAGAAAAAAAGGTTGTTAATTTGACTAAATTTTTCAACTCGATTAAATTTCTTAAGCTCAAGATTATTTAAATACATAAAATACTTGAACTTTAGTTGAAATGCTTTTACATATTTTTTCATACTTAACATACTTTTATATACTTTAGCTTGGATTTAAATACATTTATACACTTAAATGCATAAATACTTGAACTGAAGAAATTTTAATCTCATTGAAACATTTAGTCAAGTTAATGACTTTTTTTCCTCAGTGCAATGTTCGTTTCCAATGACGCGTTTGCATTTTGCTTGTTTTCGTCGAACCACGCGTGAACGATCATGCCACGAACATCTTGCAAAAATCTCGCTGGAACATCGAATAATTCATGATTTCATGATTCGAATAAAAAATTCTTTATTTCCGAGGTAAAACAAGGAAATATCTTTTTAACAGATCCAGACAACGTTTTTCTCGCGAGTTAATTAAATTCTAACGGTCCTTACTATTCATGGCGGAGTGTATTACGCGCCATTCTTGAAATGCCGTTGTTCTCTGTTTTCGGGGTCATCACACGAGCTTACTCGAGTCTCTCCAGATTCGGGCGACGTTACTTACCGCGTAAGTTACGATCGCTGTAGCGGCGAGAAGTTGAGAAACGTTCTTATGTGCTCGACACGCAATTAAGTGGGCTTTATTCTCACGGACAGGACATTACTTTCCGTGTCCCCTCTGCCCCACCCTGCCGTAGATCCCCGTTGCGCCGCCGTCCAACGGTTACCGCACCCTGCTTTTGTTCGCGTTACAACGATCCCTCGCGCACGAACGGTAATTCACCCCTCAAAACGGCGCACGTTCGCCGACAAAACGATACGCGTGCGCGACATAATTTCGTTAACAAATAACCGTGTTGGGACGTTGCTCCTGTAAACGGTGAGCAAGAACAATCGCCATGTATTATTATTGCGACAGAGACGAAGCTCGCCGCGCGTGGGAATTAGCAAAATTAGGAATCTATCGTGCAAGAAATTTCGTCACGCAACAACAACTCTCCGGTTGTTTGTTTCAAAATATTTCACGTCTTCATATATTAAATATGTACACGATTGAATTATTTAATTTCAAACACGCGCATACCTATAACCAACTCTAAAGCAAAGAGCAAAGTCCATGAACAAGACAGCGAGAGTCGAGGAATTTTTTATCACCGAAATTTCATCCAGACGCGACGTGACGTCCCGTATCGCGCGCGCCTTTATGCGCGCGTACACCTTTTACATGAATAAAGACATTGCCGCTTTCGTTTATTTTCCAGAGATATACATATCGACAGGAAGTGAACGCTCGTCTGGACACAATCGACACAGTCCTCTTCGCGCAACGACGGGGACGTGGGGATTTTAACCCCGTCGCCGCGCGTCGTTCGTTCGCTCGCTTCGAGTCACATCGTTACATCGGGCACAAAGAATGACGAACGGGCGCCCTTTTCGGCACGGATATCGCGATTGTTACTCGACAGCAGCGTCGACGACGACCCACTTCTAACCCGATGCCGACATTATTTTTCGTTAAACGAATAGCCCGCAGTAGCGCGAGCGAGCGGATTTGAGAAACGCAAAATTATGTGGGCTTTATTCTCACGGACGAGTCATTACTTTCCTCGTGACCTCCTTATCCACTCTTGCCCTTTTCCATCGTTCTTCGTCTCCCCTTGCTCCTCCTTGTCCAGCAGCACCACCCCTCGTTCCGTAGCCGTGCGCGGGTAACGATCCCTCGCGAGCCTGTAATTTTCACCCCGAAATGGCCCGTGTCGTCCAATTGGACAACGATAATAAGGACAATAGCGACAAGAATAATTGCTACAGTAATGGGGAGAATCACGGCGCCGGAAGTGATCTCGCTTATTGTAAAAGATTGCCCTTGTCCCTGCCTACGACATGGAAGATGATAATACTCTTAATTAGCCGAGGCTATTTAAAATTCCTCCGTTCAAATGTAGGAAAATTAAGCTCGCTGAATATCTGAAAAAGAAACCTAATGGACTGTACATGAAGGTTGAGTTTCTTCATGTAATCCCCTTATAACGTCGCCTTTATAATATTTTTTTGTACGCTTTGCGCTCGAGTTGAATTAAAAGTTCCTGCAGCTAAAATATATCAAACGTATTTTTACGCTTTAAATTGCGCGTATCAAATAATTTCCATCGGCGTGCACGTTATCCAAATATTAACTTTGTTTATACGCATCCTCTAAATAAATTTGCATATCGATCGAAAGAAGAAACCCCCTGGATACGCGCGGGCGTATGTCAAAAAGTTTTTAAAACGTATGTTACATTGCAAATATGCGCCTCGAACATTACATTTCCCCGGTGCTTATCCTTTTGCAGCGCGGGATAACGAAGCTTGCGAGATCGCAATATATTTCTCGAAAAAGATGTACGTCAGCATGCCAGAGATTAATGGTAAGCAAGATATTTTTCAAGAGGAAAGAGATATTGCGACCGCACAACGGCAAAATCCTATGAAAATTCCCTGATAATTTCGTTTGAATTAAACGGCAAGTTAAAATTTATCGATTCGCGGAAGCGACGGACATATTCTCACTTGATCTTGATCTTGAATCGAAGGCGGAGACCGATAAGAGCCCACGGCAAAGAACCGTCGCGTCGCGACGCAAGAACGTTCGTATATCAGGCGAACTTAAGGAGATGCGTTTTCATGGATGCTAAATTACCTCGCGCAGTCTCCTCGCCCGCTCCCGAGTCTCTCTCTTCTTCCCCTTTCGACGTGGAAGTAACGACCCCCGCGAGGCTATAAGTCACCCTCCGAAATGGCCTGCGACAACGTACGCGGCCCCCTTATTTCGGCGAGGCTACCGGACGCGAAATTTCTTGATTAAGACAGGAATGCGTGACTTAACGTGATTATGCGAACACTCGACGGCTGCGTTGCGCTAATAAATACTTCGACTCGCTCGTTCGTGTCTGTGCAAAGTAACTCAAGTGAAATATATTTGTGTTGTAAAAAAAGATTCGTGGCGCGATCTCGAAATCTGGATATAACTAACGAGGGACCTGTCACGACTGTTTGGAAATCAATTCGATTCGAATACGTTGCTAAACACAAAAATCCAAGACGTATTTTTTTTTTATACGTGCTCAATTGAGAGCTAAAACGATCCCTCAGAGGTATAAACGTTTATATTTGATTACAAGCAATCACCATGAAGCGGCGAGATAAAAAAATGTTTTAGACAAAACTGGTTTTTTTATGTACTTTATAACTGTGTATAGATTTTTCAAAAAATGTTTTAAAAATACTTTTCAAAATGCCCCTTTCATCAGCGGCGAGTGTTGCGTGGAAGCACAGGTGACGTATATAGCGATTTTCAGCTTATTTTTCAAAGTGATTTGTAAAATAATGTTGAAATGCAATATACGAATAAAATATATTGAATTTGGCATAAAATTTCCTTTCATTTTTCTCCTCAGCAAAAATTTAAATGTCATAAAAATAATAAGAGCGAGAGGGTTATATTCTGCAAAATATTGGATTTTTGAAAAATCTATATACACAATAAAAAAAGTTTTGTTCGAAGCATCCTTTGTCCGATCCGAATCGTTTCCAGACAGTTGTAACAATTGTAACACCCTTATAAAAAAATTTATTTGTGCGTCATGCAGCTACTAAGTATGCAATCTTCTCTGAAATGTGTCTCAATAAAGCAACATTAGCTTGTAAAGACATATACGACTCTCTTTCCTGGCACAGTTTTCAGAAAGACAATATAAAATCCCGCTCTTGAAACGCGGTTTGTAGAGGACAAAGACCGAGCGGATATTGCAAACGAGCGCAATCACCGCGCTATTTCTGATGATACAGATTTTTATCCGCGCCATGTGGGCAAGCAAGCAAAGCGCATTCGTACCGCGGGTATCTTTGTTGCGTATAACTTTGATGGCGCTCGCGCACCATCTGATACAAATTCACGTATTCCGAAATATTGGAAATGCTACGGGAAAAAACCGATACGTGCGCGTATGGGAAGACGACGCGCGGGTAACGCCGCGTAATCGAACGTAACGTAATCTCGTTATTGTCCTCGTTGTCGACGCAACGGAAAAATCTGACGCCCGAACGGAAACGCGGGCACGCTCGTGTAACAACAGAAAAAAAAAATTCGGCTACGGCCGAATATAGATTTGCGCGAACGCGTTTTAATGGATGGCCTGGTATTAATCGCGTTCGCGTCTCCCCCGTCGAGTAATTAGCACGCGCTCGGTGTACCCGGAGAAATTTAACATTGCGTATCCCCCAGCACTTTAACCGAATAACTGTCGAAGTGTCCCAACAATTTTGCCGGGCATCGATTTTCGCTGGATAACGCTGGCAATCCGCTTTTTGTCGAGCGCGGTGCAATCATAGCGAGACAATCTACAAGTATCGAGCTTACGCGAAGTGATTCGAAACGGTCCGATAGACCTCTAAAGACAATACCAATTTCGCGGAGCTGTGCAAAAATTCAGAAAGCAAAATACCGTGAAACGCGCATCAGCAATTCTATATCTGTTGACGGCAATTAGGATCGTTTTGAAATAGGCCATTTCATAAATTGAATTTTTCCACAAATATTGGCAATTGCTAAACGTATAGTTTACATTTTAAAAGGGGAAAGAAAAATAAAAAAAAATAAAAAGCGTCCACGCGAATAATCTTTTTATAACTTGAAATCTGAGCTTGTGAAAATGCACAGTGATTTTGCAAGTTAATTATATCTTGCAAACTGGAAAGTCCAATCGAGAAACGTGATGGCAAAAATAGCCGCATTATTTTGATTACGCGCCATGTCGCATAACCGCTGATTATCCTTACTAAAAGGGAGGGCGGGAGAAGAATGGCAACGCGGATTCTTGACACTTTGACAGCCCCTGGAGTAAGAGAGCGGGGTGACCGAGGGTGGAAAACCGCGACCGCCCTCGCCCCTCATTGACAGCTGTCAAGCGTCACAGTTGGAAAGTTTTACGAGGGCGAAAGTTGATATTGCTGCGCTTGCAGCTTTCTCCAGCGCAGACTTGCTTCCTTTTACTACGCACCCTCTCTCTTTCTCTTCGTCGTGCATTTCTTTGCAAATAATCGATATGTACTCGCTGATAAGTAGTATACAAACAAATCGTCTCGCTGGATATTAACATCTACGAAAGAAGCCTCTTTCTTCTTGCTATATGTGCAAGCGATATCTCAAATTAAGCAATTTCTCTAAAATGTTCTTCGTGCGGAGGACGTATTTTAGTAGCTACATCTCAGACTTTTATGAAGCGAAAACTGCTTAACAGGCATTTCTGTCCATCTACTTAGAATCCCAAAACTCGATTTGTTTAAAACTATTTATTCTTAATGCTAAAAATATATATGCTTTAATTCCGTCGTCTGTCAAATTGTCGTTGCGCAAAAATCAATTAGAGACAAAAGAGCCGAATTAACAACCGAGTTGCGACTGAATTCTATCTTAAACCGAACTGCGAGATCTTTTTCAATTTCCCGGGGATGCGCGATCTGTCCTCGTCGTCGTCGTCGTCGAGCGCGCGATCGCTTTCAAATTTCGGGAACCGGGTGTCGCGATAATCAACTTCAAAACGCTTGATGTTAATGTATCGTGAAATGCTTAATGGGTTGGACCAAAACGTTGCCGCGACGGCGTCAACGCTATTAACTCCGCGCAGCAAAAGCCGAAACGTGCAGATTACTTCTGCGTTCGCAGCTACCAATCGAGAAACGTCAGTCACTTTTTTGTCCGCTGATGCGGCGCGTGTCAATGGGCCGCGCGAGACATTTGCCGATAATCGGGGTTACAGAATATTGACGAGCGCGCTTTCATCGTTTTCAGGACGTGCCTTAACTACACTGCCGAAGCGTATTTCATAAAATTGTCGCGCGAAAAGGGCTCAAAGAGCCCCGTGTGATATCTTTATTTAGAAAATTCAATAATTTACCGAGGTAACGTAATACATTTCGTGTCAGCGCGCGCATTTTTATTATTATTTTTTTTTTTATTTGACAACCGCGACCGCGCAGATGTGAACGAGCGATATTTTGTATTTACGTAAGAGAAATTTAATAATTTATCGAGTAATGTAATACATATCGTATCGCCGCGCGCGCATTATTTTTTTATTCCGATATCCGCAATCGCGATTTTACGATATCAACGTCAGTGCGAGATTTTAACGAACGCTCGTCGGTCGAAAATTTTTAGTATATCTCGCAAACACTTCAGTTAAACGTACGGCTTATTATATCAGTCCGTTCGGTGCGATATGGCAGAAATAATCGACGCGCGGCGCGGAAAAGGAAACTCGATAATCGCTGCTTTAATTTTTAGCGCGCGCGTACGCGACTTGAAAAAGGATCGTCGAAGAAGGAAAGAAAAAAGGATTTAAAAAATGAAGTTCTCTCCTATATCGAGAGAGGGAGGACAACGCGCGCTCGTTCTCGATGACGACGTCACGGATTGAAATGGCGCGTAAAATGGCCACTGCTCCCAAGGGCGAAATATTCGAAGTCTCCAATTTTATCTCTCTTCTGTCTCTCCTCCCTCCATATCCCTTTCCATTCGCGTTAAAAACGTTGGTCTCTCGCCACATTGTGCGTGTGGGAAAATAATAAAAATTGAGCTATTTATATACATGTATCTTTTTATGTATATATATTTTTATCGTGTATAAATAATTGAAATAAGATATTAATATGATATTAACGCAACTAAAATTGAGAGAAGTCCAATGGTCATAGTAAGATCTTATTGATTGATTATGTATACTTTCTAATAATTTGGTTCTCAAAATTGAACCAGAATAATATCCCAGTATTAAACTAATAATCAATTTAATAATATTGACGTTAAGTATCTATTACGCAATAATGTAAAAAAGATCTCCTCTTACCCGAAATACTGTAATGCTTTGTGAAGAATATTATCAGTTTGAACAAAATACTGCTTCAGTTAGGATTGTGATGATATATTTTACCGTTCTGTTTCAAGAACTGCGTCTCAAAGGTAACGATGGAGGTTGAAGAAGATGTATATAAAATCACACAAGAAACATTGTTGAACACTAAAACTGTCATGATCATTAGCCTCTTTTCGATTTTAATTACATTTTCGTCCTTTGATATCTATAATAATAGACTGGACATGTATCGATAATAATAGACTAGACAACGATTAAAAATAATTTTAAAATATTTCACAACAGTTTTAATACACGAAAGAAATTTATGACATAGATATGACGTACAATAATTTAAATTGTAAAAATTCTTACGAGTACGCGTAAAACGTAATCTTGAAGAAGAAAAAGGCACGCTGAAAGCACGTACGTCATATTTTACGTACTTTGCCGTCCCGAGAAAGAAAGATTGCATGATGTATTAGCAAAAGCGTATAAGATTACAACCTCTTTATCCTTCTTCTTTCGCGGGCATTTAAAATCACGCTGCGCGATATGTCATACATTTTTCCTCGGGAGAGAGAAATTATAAAGGCTCTTAGTAGCAAATTCTTTCGTTGCTGACACTCGCGTATTATCCATACACGTTATTTGTAACATTACGTATGCTTTGCACGCGCACACATTTTATGCGATATATGTATGTACTAATCGTACTGAGGAAGATATATTTTCTCGTCTCTTCGTCGCGCTGCGTGCCTGAGCCCAATACTAAATAAGGTCCACTTTTAAATTTATCATTTAAAAACTTTACATTTATATGTTTGAAAAATGTGCTAGATAGATAAAGAGGGACTTAGGGGAATTAAAACTGGCAGCAATGCGTCTATTTAGTGTAATTAAAACTTGTAACAAAGTGGGTATGAGTCACGTTTTTTATAAAAAATTCACTGCAAAGTTTATTAAATACATAGTATTTCATGGTTTATTATAACATATTATATATAATATATATCATTTGACTTCCTTTGAATTAAAAAAAAACATGCATATTATATATTGATTTTTCTAATATATGTATATATTTAAAAACAACGTATCTATTAAATAACACTCATTTATATATGGTCACTGTTATTTGTTTTTTTATATGAGGCTTGTACCAGGGGATAACGATTTTCAATATTGCTAACTATTGAGAAGTTAAAAATGGCTGGAAATTTACAGAAAGATTAAAACATTAATTAAAAACGAAAAAGATAATGGAAAAGATTAATAGTAAACTCTAAGGGATTTCGTGATTAATAATCATTTTAAAACTAATTAAAAAGATAATATTTAACTCTTTGTTATTTTCAATTTATTCTTTGTTTAGACCTTGTTATATATTCATAAATATTTAATAAGGCCCACCAACATGTCAGAGTTAAAAAATTCTTTTAGTTTATTTACAAATATTTTATAATAAATATACAGTATATTGTATTTTACTTTTGTAAGCGATTGAAATAAAGATTTTATTTTTACTCAGTTTATTTCAATATCTCCGTAGAGTTCTTGAAAAATAAGATAAACGAAGTGATCTTTATTCGGCTCAAGTACTTTCGCGATGCGGCAATGCCACTGTCGAACATATGCGAAATTTCGGCAAGTAAATACCTCTATGGGCATAGAACTTGGCGAGTTTTCTCGCGTGTCGCGAAAACCACCCACGGTTTTCATGCTCGTGCGCCAAGTGCGAAGTACAATACAAGTGCGGGACTTCGAACGACTTCTCTCGACGCTCCTTTCGCGGACTCGTCGCGGAAAACACAATTTTCTCGTGTCGTACTTCTCCGCTTTCACTTGCACGACTGCGGTATGTGAGTCCTCGTGCAAGTCCTGGATTTTCGAGAATTTTATGCCGATTCCTTCGTCAGTCTTTCAAGCGCTCACGTGCGTGTGCATAATATCGAAAGTTAGATATAAAGTGGACGGATTACGGTTGATTGTTGTAAATTTCGATCGGTTCTTTTTTTTTATTGTGTTCTCTTCGTGGATAGCTGAATATTCGATGTGATGGTAATTTTCCCCCTTTACGATTATTCTGGGTATTATGAATTAATCTCATTGTCAATTCAGCTTTAAAATCTCCATTGTGCCCTAAATCTGTCGGATGTGCAAGGGCAATGATCAAAAATATCCAGACAAAGCGTAGCTTCAGTCTGCCTTTTTTTTTTAAACTCATCCGGTAATGCAAGAATTTTTTATTATACTACTTACAATCGACGTAGCAAGCTGCTCGGGTTAAACTCGTTTCGAGAGTCAACAGAGGATTGTTTCTCTCCGGACAATTTAACCTTTTTGCATCTCTCTTGAAGTAGTTGCCAGATTTAGTTTCTTCGAACCATTTCACGGGTAAAATATTAAAAAAACGACGCGACCGCGTAATGTAAATCGACGTCAGCAAATTGAAGTAATAACGAATCGATTTTAAAGAGAAGCGCCGTATCGTATATTGAGTTGTGTGCTCCTCGACGGGAATAAGCGGATATACATTCAGCTATTTAACTCTTGATTTCAAATACTCGAGCAGCGATTCTTTTAATTCAATGAATTATTTTTGATCAGTATCACTCTACTCGTTGCTTTTGTATCGGAAATAATGAATTATACTTCTTTTAACGATGCTAGTCTTTTATTCGTAAATTTTATTTACGCATGCGGAACACGTTATGAACAGGTCCCGGTGATGTCATCGAAGTCGGAATTGCGAAGTTTCCGCCTGAGGAGTGGTGAGAACGGATTTCGTTATGGAATCCAAGAAAGCCGCTTGACTTTACACCCGCACAAACTTTATCCCAGACGCATTCGTGAGAGCAGGAAAATTGGTACAGTCGCGGGTATAAATGCCTGAAGAGTTGACAGATCTCGCCAGTACACTACTGTAATATACGTACGTATCTACTCTAATGTATGGATGATATACAGAATAATTTGAAAGTGAACTCTTAATATTTAAAAAAAACATGCTGAACATAAAAATAGAAGAAAGACATTCAAATTTAGATCAAATTAGAAATTGCTTGTAAAACACAAGAAACATTATTTCAGCATCGAGATCTTGTTACGACTGTCTATGGGCCTTTCTCAATTTTCATAATTAAAATCGCGTCTAATATTAATTACTAGCTCGATAAATCTTATTATCGAAGAAAATATTTACTACGAGTGTTTTAAATTAACGAAATTGAAGTTTTATTCAAGTACAAATAAATTTTGAAATAAAAAAAGATGTTATACTCACTATCATCTCTGTAATACAAAATATTTTTGAATCAAAGTGGACTTCTCTTATCGAATTTGCGTATACAAATATTTGATTGTTTGTTGTACAAAAGATTGTCTAATTCCATTTAAAATCTTAATAGAGAATTACAAAAGTCGTTATTGAATCAAGGTAGAATATCTCTTTTTGACCAAACAATTCATCTTTCCTAATAAAATACAGACGATTTGAAATAGCTAAATTGAATAAAATATTTTAATAAAGAGTTATCGAGGTTTCCAATTACTCACGAATTTCGACAACGAAGTTTATTTTAGCAAAAGTTCGAAAGCAAAATTTTTTTTCAAAGGACGTTTACCTTCCACTAATTTCGAAGACTGTACTTTAAGAGAGACGCGAGGAAGATTTGTATAAGACTTCGTTCGTGCAAAGTCTGACAGAGGGAATGGAAGATTCCTGCGGAATCTTCGGAAATACAGTCGCGGAAGCGCCTAATATTGTATTCATGAAGTGACGAGCGTTCGAGCCGTTCTGAATAAATAAATAAATAAATAACCGAATGCCCGAGCGCGCGCAAACTGTACGGCGGCTGTGCGTTTGTACACGGATACGGTATAATCCGCGCCTACGTGGATATTGTGTACACCGCTATGTAGATATACATATACACTTCTACCGGCTGTGTATACGCATCGTGATACACACACACACACGCACGCACATGCACACGGAACGCGTTGCAGAATGCGGAGACAGAGAAATGGTCGGCGGGGTTGGTGAGAGTCGACCAGCGGTGGAGGTTGACAACTTCGAGAGCTCTTTCAATTTATCTCATCCCTCGGAGCATCCCTCTCCTCCTCCTTCCCAACCTACCCTTCCCGCGACCACGCGTCTCTATTCTTCGACCGTGAGCCTTTATTTCTACATTCGAACGCTTTCGTTCGCGCTGCGGTTTCGCGCGCTGCAATATTTTATTAAAGTCCTGTCACGTTCGCGAGATGGTGCGTCGCCCCGGCGATAAGAAATAAGTATATTTAAACCGGGAGGGGGGTCGATTATAAACGGACGTTTCTACTGCAATACTGCTTTAATAGCCGATAGCGTGATTTACACCGTCATTTTCATGAAAGATGGCTCTCCCGCGTGCTATACGACCAAAGAAATAAAATAGATCGATCGCTCGCTACGACTCTCGCAGTAGTTGTAATAATAACAGCGACGCGGCATGGCGATGGCAAAGTGAGATTAAAAACTATCGCTTTTTAGACGAAATTGTCATTCGGCAATGCTAATTATTATTTAAAATTGAAATAAAATGCCTCGCTCGACAGACTAATTAATTGCTTCGAGCATACATTGTAATAATAATTATTGTAATTTTCATGGTAATTTTAATAATCACAATAATAATCATAGCACGTTTAAACCATCGTATGACAAAATTACAGGATTGTAGTGCGGAATGATCAAGCGGACATTAGGTACGGCATCACTTTGGAAGTAATAACGATTGCGTAACGACACAATCGCGAAATGTCCCATTTAGCGTTCCCAAATGCGTTAACCGCGGATAACGCTTTGTCAGTTAATTAATAATTACACGGCTTAGTTAATAATAATCGCGCGCCCGGTGCGACCTCGACAAAGGGGAAATATTAATTTGTCCCCGTTTTCACGAGTGTCCCGCTCGAAAGCTCAACCCGGCGATACGTTCGGAGCTTTAGTAGTAGCGAGGGTCGCGCGCGGCGGAGAATATAGTCGACAAAAGCGTTTTGCTTGCAGTTTTCGAGCGCGCGGGACACTACTCTTCGTGCTATTCATCGTCGCGCGATCGTCATTCGTCAGAATGTCTGACATTCGAGACCCTCTGCGGACTGCGGATTACCCCGTTGTTCAAACGTACGCGCGAGGGACTCGGGACCGCCGATCTCTCATTCTCCAAGTCTCCGTTCCTTCCCCCTTTCGTTCCTCTACTCCCGTGATTCTTATCTAAGCAATAAAATGCCGCGGGAGAACCCTTCTGCGATTATATTGACCCTACTAAGAGTGAGAGAGAGAGAGAGAGAGAGGGGGGGAGGGAGAGAGAGTTGTTCGATAGAAGTTCTCGAATTCCACGAAGGGCTGCGTGGATACGTCGAGTGTTGCGCTATTAATGGCAGTTTATTAGCCGTGTTATGGATACCGTAAAGAACTCGAGGTGGTTGTCCGGTGCCGCCGCCCACTGTGTGGCACGCGCGTTAATTTAATTAGACCGCTACTTCGGTTTAATACGGTGTGCGCGGAACAATGCTACCGCAGCGGCATGAATTTGAAAAAGGGATTTAATTAAAACATGATGCTTGGTGTGTTGTTACGTCCGCGCGAGATATGCCGCGGCAACATTCTTTCAATTTTAATTATGCAAATTATACCTTCAATTATATTCTCATCATTTACCTACTGTTGCGCATTTTATTAAGCTTTATTTATCATTTATTCCGGCATTTATTGCGGTAAATGTGATAAGGTTATTGTTAGCATTGGCTCACATCGATGAATTATAAAAGTACAAAATATAATGCTAATAAAAATATATATACCTATATATAAAATAATAAATCCGCTATACATGAAAATGCAACGTAATAGGTTACATGCGTCTCGTATAAAGTTTTAACTGTATTTTTTTTTCCCTGTGCCAATTGTTTCCAAATGTTATTGTCGGCGTCTTCGTGTTTAGTCTCACTGCGATAAATTACAAATGCTAGACAAATAAATTACAATTGGCTAGATCGCGGTAACGATTTCGTTAGAGAACCGAACAACCCTCTTTGATCTTGTAATACAGATCGATGTTAGCATTTGTCAAGCTGGCCAGTGCCTACAAATAACGCTTTCAGCGGCACCAGCAAATCTACAAACCGAATCAGCTTGTATATGGGTGCTATAAAGCCCCGGCGTTCAATAGCGCGTTACTTGTGCCAATTTTCGCGCGAGTTCAACTGTTAATAGCAACTTGCAGGTGTACACGCATCCGTGAAACAGTTCGCAATCAGCGAAAATTACCGTGAATCCTGATACACCTGGCCGAAACACGCCATGAGTAGCACTTGCCGGCGCAACAACTGTCGCAGAGTAACACTCCACTTGTACACTTGGACTTTAGCTTTATGGCGCCGAGATGTTGAATCAAGGGAAAAAGCATACAACACCGAAATTAGACGGCGCATGTGAAAATGAGATACGCAAATTTTTTAATGCGATTTGCAACTGTCTCCGCGACACGCGCATGTAAAATTGCATTTTTAATTTAATTTATTAAAAAAATTTTCTCTTTCTCTCTCTCTCTCTCTCCTCTCTTTTCCTCCTCGCGATACAGTCGCGCGCTTTTGCGTAATATCGTCTAATTATCATCTCGTCGTTCCCAGACCTGACGGATATATGAAGTCGTTTTGCGAAAGCTCCCCCGTGAAACGCTGATATTATCATTCGTAAATTTTCGTACAGGTAATAATTTCGTTCATGTAGGGTAATATACGAGTCTTACGGCAGCTGCCATTTCCCTCCACGTTTGAGTAATAAAATACTACGGTGTGGTCCCTACCTTAGTTATATTGCCCTTTACAGAGAGTTGTCTAAGATCTCGAATTCCTTGAAGGGCTTCGAGGATGTTCCTCAGAGGTGGTGTGCGTACTAGTTTCAAAGTACTGGCGATGTAAGCTCTTGGGAAATTGCCTATTCAATTATAAGACACGCTGATACTTGCAAATTCAATTACGCAAATGTACTACTGCGTAGTATCTATATTTTATGACTACTAACTGCCTCTCGTTTTTTAACGCGGCCATGTCTCTGATAACAACTTTTCGGCGAGTTTTAGCCCGACGATTTTTCGCTAAAAAACATTTTACCCACGTCTTCTCGGTGTAGTTCTAATTATTTTCAAATAACTGTAACGCTTAAATTAGGGTATTAATATTACAGAGACCCACCGAGAAGTTGGAAAACAATATTCAGTTTAGTTTGTCTATTTATTAACCGACTTTATTCGCAATTTTTTTCCGACTTTGAAACTACCTATGTTTCGATACTTTTATCAAAGAGCAATCGATTCCAACTTGGTCAAAGAATCTCTACGCGAAAAGAATGGCCGTTGTTCCGTGACACTGCGACTATATTTATACACGTAGTTTTCCGTATGTGCATGCAAACTGTCCGCGAACTTTTGGTCGCTGTCGTTCCTGAACGCGCGTATCATCTATAGGTATCGCGAGGAGAACTTTGTTTGCTTATTTACCCGCATTTCATGCAAATTACTCGGACATATTTTTGCATCGCCTAATGTCGTTTCTGCGGAAGTTAGGACGCAACCGTGAACCGTGTCTCCGGCGTACGTTGACATTCCCGTCCCGAAGAAAGTTGCGGCCCTTCGTGACGAGAAATTTCCAGGTGAACGCGGTAACATCCTTAAAAAGCCATTCAGCGCGGGAATAATTAAAGACCACCGAACGAGGGTAACGACGGCCTCGCGTGGATATTCCACGTCGAACAGGTAATTGTACCTCACGCGAAGATGGGCTTCTCGGCGCCGGCGTCAAAGGTCAATAATGAGTGGGATTTGCGCCGGGATGACGTGCAGTTTGACAAATTGCAGTCTCCATAACCGCATTGAAGGTGCAACCGTGAATGTGCGTAATTAGTTGAAAGACCTTAAGCACGTAATTGCAAAAATATTGACGTAGGTATCTTTCCGCGAGTCTGCAGTTTCTCGACAAATTCTCTTCAAATCTCTTCGAGCTGTCGACGTCGGTAAAAAAAAAAAAAAGTGAGCTCATGATGCTCGCGAGAGAAAGAAGAACGGTAATTACCTTGCGTTATGTTGCCACGTCAAGGCAGATAATTGCGTTGACACTTATACACTAGAAAGCCCGGCTCATTTTTCACATGTACGGATTGTGTGAGGCAAGACCGCGCTAATACCTTATGCGAGCGAGACGGTATAGTTCAAAAAGTTTCCCGACTGCGACGAATAGTAAGTGCGATATTACTTGCGTCCCTATTTTACAACAAAGTGAAACATTCTGTTTCAGAAACTACTGAATACAAATGTCTCCGCGCCTCTGTATTACGTAACTCCTTCATACTTTTCTCCTACTTTATACACTCTCTCTTATAGACGTCGCTTATAGTGACTACGAACGTTACCATGTGGCGTAACATCAACATATGCTATTGGCACATCGTAATATCTTTAAGTAGAGGATAATTTAAGAACGGACGGTGAAACGGATCGATTCGTTATTACCCGCGTCCGCGGACAAAGGAATTAGTCTGGAAAAGTTGTCAGATTCCTCAAATAACGCTGCTACATTTCGAAAATTAAAGCTCTTCGGGAAAAGATTTTGAAATCCCGAAGCGCGATAGGAATGCCGCGATTCATCGTGTAAGTTTTGCAAGCTCGTATAAAAACTTCTGGGTAAAAATATTGTTACGATTTCCATTAAGATGTAAAATCGTTGTCTAATTTACAAACTTTACCGAGACGCAAAGGGACGCGGGCGGGAAACGTTTCTATAATAAAGTACAAATGTAAAAAGCTGAAAATCGATCTTCTCGACTTAAAGAAGTTCTCTTTTCTCCGCGAGTATGATATACACGCTCTTTCCGCCTTCCAAGTTTAGTGAGGGAATTCTTCTAAATTCAGGCAAAGTGGAATTTATCGCAGATCATTGGGAGGAAATGGGAAGAAATTCAAAAACGTTGCGACGGATCGGAGACAGCGGGGTGCGGAACTTTCTTTAAGTTTTCGCCCTTCGGTCGTACCACCTTCATCCACCACCCCGTGCACAACCCGCGCGTAATTAGTCGCGACGCGCGTTCCAATTACGGGACGCGACATCGACCCTAATGAGGCACTTGCGAGTAAGCTAGCAAGGGCTTTGACTAATTAAGTCCTAGGGCTGGCCCCTCCCATCATCCTCCTTCCCGCTCGCCTGCCCTTCGCCCCGACGAGGTTTTTTTCCCTCCCTGGACCTCCTTCCGCACACACGTGTGCGCAAACTTTTGCTCCCGTAATTTGAACAATCCGCCGGTCCGATATGTCAATTAGGGCGAGACAGAGCGGGTATTGTTTCGGCAAATAATGCCCGCCACCGGGCCTGCCTTAATAAGGCAGGACATCAACGAAGCGACCCCCTTTAGACGTGAATTTTCCGTAGGGACTAATTTATTCTCGAATATTACTTTCGATCGATCAGAGCTATCGGAAAATCTCTTTCCCCCCTCTTTCCCTCCCTCTACCTTGCCTTCTCTTTCTCTCTTTCGCGCACCCTTTCTTCACGTTCTACATATTGAAATTCTTGCTCTATTTCACGAATAACTCTATCCAATTTCATAGAACCGGAAAATTCAGATAAGAAATTCAGATAAGAACGCATCCTATCAGCTTTCTAACTTATCATCCTTGAAAAGACACAGTCAAGATACTGTTCAAAAAATGCCGCTTCGTACGCTAATATAAAGCTATCAAGAAGCGCATCAATGACTTTACATATACAGAGATAGTGGGACGCGTCACATTTCATACACGTGACGAAATATTGCATTTGTAGCCTCTCGAAAATTGACGAGCATCCGAATTTCCATATTCGACCGCGTTGTGGGCTTCATCAAAGAATAAAGATTTTATTTACCTAAAATAATTCTTTTTCTTTTAATCGACCAATTTAAAAACTATTCGCGTATCGATATTCCGTTTTTTTTTAGTTATCTTTTTTAAAATAAGAAAGAATTATTTTAATTACCAACAAAAATTTCAGCACGTATATATATTATATACGACAATTAATTCCGCATTAGAAATACCAACATTTTCAACTTTTTTATTATCACTTTGCATTTTATTTCACAAGTATCGACCAACGGCTGGCGATTTCAACTTTTTAATTGGAGCTTCCTCTATTGAAACTGTTAACGTTTCCTCCCACGACGGTCCTCAAGGATCATGAAAACATTTTCCTCGTTCCGTACGGCTCGATGCGCATTATTGCGTTCGCAATTATGATCCCGTCGCTCGTTCCTAACGAACTTCCCGCAACGCGTCTAGTGCCCGACGACGAGATTTTTGCCCCGAAAGTTATCGGACTGTCGGAATACGAAGTAACGGAAACGAAGTAACCCATTTTGCGACGCGAGATGCGTCGCCCGTCATAAATTCCGTCGTAAATCCTTCCCGGCCAAAAAGTTACGTTTACGCCCGATGGGACATTAAAAGTTACCGCGGTTTCGGTTTGAGGGCTTTTGAAAACGTACTCCAGGAGAAGCGATAAATTCTATAATCCCTTACTTTTATCTTCTTAAGCCATTTAGTTGGAATTGAATAGGTGGCTTTACGCGCCTAGTTTCCATATTTCAATTTGCAATTACGTACAGAAATAACGTGCGGAACGCTATTATGCCATTCACAAAGAGTTTTTATCTCTCGTTATTATTTCATTTCTCAAAGAAATTATGATGACGTTTAAAAATTACAAGGACAAATTGGTTTAAATGGAATATTTAATATAGTATTTCCTCACATTTTCATGTGTAATAACGAAAAAATAATTACATATGTTATATATATTTTTTTTTCTTTTTGTTCGTGTAAAATTGTTATAATTACTTTTCACAAATAATCTTACATAATTTTCAATACAATTAACGTCTATATTATTTAATTATTTTTAATTGATTTTTTAACTCGTAGCCCAAGGTATCACGAAAGATTCAAATTATCATGAAAATAAATAAAAATATCAAAATTTTATTAAATTCAATCACATTTAATTACAACGAAGGGTTCCGCAATTTTCGATTATCCCGCGGCATAATACAGCATTTCGGCCATTCTCTCTCTCTTTCTCGTTTTTTTTCTTTTTCTCCTCCTGCCGTGCGAACACGCCAACTCGCAACTCCTGACGAACGAGCCGCGAGTTTGGTCCATTTGGAAAATGAAGCCCGACCAGACTGAGAGCGTCTGGGTTAGGAGATGGGAAAGCCCCCGGGAAACGGATGCGGAAATGTTAATTCACCTGTATTGCGTGCACCGCTGCGTGATCAATGTGCAAATATTTGGTAAATCACACGCGCCACTAAATCGTTTAGCGCGGTCATTTAGACTCTCAATCGGGACGGCGGCGGGCAAGATCAGTTTTTGTGAAATGTCATTGCGATTGATCGATAATGCCGTTGTAAAGCGGCGGGGCTTCGGTAACACGGACGCCGGAAGACGCTTTAGATAAGCGAGAAAACGGAACGCGAGGCCGCGGCCTCGATATAGCATAATAATTTGACGGTGCACCCGACGCAACTCGCGATTCGCAACTATCTATAGAATCGAAACACTAGTGTCTGAATACTGATTCAGATGATTGACACGGCATACCGATAAGTTAGATTAATTTAATTGAAAACTTGAGGCGTTCCCGCGCATGTATTAGGAAGTGATGCATTGTAGTTTATACACTATACATTTCATATCCCGTCCTGTAGACAGGCAGGGAGCCACGAATATTCGACTAGTTGCATTATTCGAGTAATTGAAACAAATTCAAGTATCAACGTGCTGATACAAAGTTTTTGCGCATACCTAGGAATTTGGATATTTCAGATATTTATATATACACTCTCTCTCTCTCTCTCTATAATCCTGATGTAAAACATACTGCGATGTAAAAACTAAAAGTCGCATCGGGTTTTCCGCGGCCAGTTAAGGATAAAAATCACGTAGGTACTCGTAGAAGGAAATGCAAATGTTTCGCGGGGGATAAGAGAAAGGACGACGGAGAGAATAGGAGGCGGATAGCGGCGAGCTTTCCTCAAATTGCCGAGAGAGACTTATCATTCTCCTTCCCCTCTCCTTCCTTCCTTCCTTCCTTCGCTCGGTTTCAAAGTGTATGTGTGTACGTGCCTTTTATTGGACGAGAGAAACTCGTAAACTGCCGGAACTGAGCGCTGGCCAGGAAACACGACCTCTGCCTGCCACCATCTCTTCGACCGTGGAAACTGCAGCCGTTTTCGGAGTTATTTCTACATTTCGGGAGCAAACGCGCGCTCTGACGTTCTCGTTTTAGACGATCTCTTTTTTTCAGGTTATTTTTCACCGGCGCATGAAATTCGTTAATTATCCGAAAACGAAATGTGGTTAAATGCAAAAGGCAAAAGGTAACTACCGCTCGATTATATGAAATCATCAATCGATCAGATTAGCATCCCTGAAATGCTTTTCCTTCCGGTTATCTATAAAATTTAACTTTTGATTAAACAATACTTCATCATTCAAAATTTCAATTAAAAATACTAATGTCACCGCGAGAAACAAATTTTTTTCAGCATTCTTACAAACGTTCAATACTTAACGAGCAAAACTCAGAAGCTCTCGATTCCTTCTTGCTTTGAGATCGAAGTTTCATTTTGTCTTAACGAAGCACAATACCGTTCTCCAGCGTAGCGTACGGACAGCCCCCGACGAAGGTCTCAAGACCTCCGCACGGTCGAGCTGCATTAACGAAAACGAATCGTGCTTTCCCTTCAACGTTGCATACTGTTCTGGTGCTCGGCTACCACGGCAGCGCGCAGTCACACTCGGAAACGCAGAAACGCCAAAACACGAATTTGCTCTCAACGTCCGCGAATAACTCTGAAAGCCGTTGAAGCTTCGCGCGGACGAGGATCGATGCTAAGGTAACCGCGGCTTTCGGATGGCCGAACCAACTAATTCCCGTCCACCGATTAATCACATTTCCGGGTGCCGCTCGGGTCCAGAAATATTACTCCAAAAAAAAAAGACCGATTTTACCTCCACCCGTTCGTTTAAAAGATTTCCACGAAGACCACGCGACATTTTCGAAATGCCTTCGCGACGTTTCGGAAAGGTGCAGGAGCACATGGCACTGGCAATCATATTGGCGAAAGGGAATACCGATTCGTAATCTAACTTTCGTGAACCACGCAGTTACTGTTTCACCGTTTCCAAGTGGCGGCTATCCCGCGTCCCTTCATATTGGAAAGTGTAGAAACACGGATTTGCTTTCGACTGGCACGAATGCTTGCTACTCGAAGCGACATCCCGATGACAAAGGAAAAGTTTCCCGATGCGGAACAAGCTTCCCCCCCCCGAACAGTCGGTTCATTGTTCGCGGTGGTCAAGCGCGATCATTATTATTATCACGATATTCTGACCGGCGCTCGTAGCCACTATAATTTTTGGCTAGTTTCAATTTTTGAAATTGCAGATGTGGAAAAATGTCGGCGATCGTCGCTTTCATTATCGCGGACAAACATAGACGTTATTTTCGTTTGCTCGCGAATTCCGAAATGTAAAACCGAAATTGTGACCGTTTCAATCTCTGCTTCTGCATCAGCTCAATTTGCGAGATTTCCTGCTGGATATTTTTTTGTTTTCCATTCTAAATTGACCGTGTTGTGAGAATGCAGCGCATCCGGAAAATGATTATTTACGGGTATCGAAAAAGCACCCGTTCTTCCACTAGCAGAAAATTAGATGGATTATTAACGGATATAAATCACACTGCATAAATTGGGTTATCGAGGGACCGAACATAATACGAACAATCCATTATCTCCCATATGAATTCACACAATGTTATTAGCGTTCTCCTATTTTTGGCAGAGCTATTGAATAGTTTATCGAGTTATATTAAATTTTGCTTCGTAATTGATGAATAGTTTATGTAATCATGTAACATTCACGTACGTCTGTATGCATTTTGGAAGACTTGACAGAATTCTTTTATTAAATGCGATAAATCATTAATGACACAATAATAAAAGATACAATTTAAATCCCATTTATCTATCGGGCACATTATACGTTATACAACACGCGTAAAATTTACAACTGAAAATACAACTTTTAATGTCGCATATAACAGTGAATTGTATTACATTTGCATATTTGTTATTACGGTTATGTATATATTTCTTGCTAAACGCACACCGCTCCTATCTGCTGTTTATTTATGCTTTCTTGAACACTCATTACGATATCAGCTCTTGCCGCCCGTTCGTTTAACAGATAAGCGGATAAATAATATTTACATAGAAATTTGCTCGCGCAACAGTTTAAAGCGCTGATTATAATATGAACGCGCGTTAATCGCTCCAACAAACGATTAATTATTAACGAACTGTTTATTGACATCGACAAAGGTATTTACAGCAGAGCGATTCTGTCCATCGAACTGCGAACGAGACGTTTTTTTTTTTCGCTACGCCATGCTCGCTTTTTCTCCCGGCAACCCTTTCGTAATACTGGCAAACGTTTCGCCGATAGATCGACGTATAACACCGAGGCGCGATAATTAATTAATCAAACCCTGATTGGCATGCTGATGTATCGACCATTTAAAAAATTAACAGTTTAACGTCATAATTACATCGTGTATTAACTCAACCGCGCGGTAATCAATTCTGGCCAGGAGAGAGCCGTAACAGTTCAAGTCTGTATAATTCGAATTATTCCATCGGCTGTGCAACAATACTGCGGCGACTTACAATGCAATTTTCCGTGCGCCGCGTGTGGCAGTAAGAAAAAGAGTGAAATTTCGTTTCGCGGAGAAACGCATAGTATCGATATTTTAATTCTTCCATTACGAGAGGAGTAACAAGGTTACCTCGGCAGTTTCCGTGCCGTGTTTTAATTTTGTCTCTCACATGTTTACGAAATTTATCAATTTTCACATCTATTCAAGAAGACGATTTATTTTATAAGTATTAATTACAATAGAAATTACAATAGAAAGTATTAATTACAATTATAAGTATTAATTATTAGTTGCAATAGAAAAAACTGTGTGAATATTAAAGACGAAATTCGTAATTAATTATAGCTGAATAGCTTCGTGAAATAAATATTCTTTACTTTAATTTTTTTTTATCAATATAAACGTTACTACGAGTTTTCCAAAATTTACGTTTTTCTTCGTCTATTAAAGAATTAAAATAGAGATCTTGTGCTTTTCCACATCGAATCTCCTACAACACACAACACACTACACAATGCTCTTCGAAAAGTTCTTTTACGATTATCCTGTTCGGAAACGGTTATTGATAAAAATCGTCAGTAGTACGTAGTAGACGAATTAAAGATCGTAATGCGATTTTGTAACGGGGAGCGCAGCAATTTAAATAAAAAAAAAAAACTTAAACAAGGCAATGATAATGTAATCTGGTAGAGTGCCCACTAGAGAGGGAGTCAGAACTTTCTTGAACCGTGCTGTAGATAGTTACGTGGATGGACGCTAATCGATATCGCGTGAAACGCCACTTCTCCAATCACTCTAGGATATAGGGAACGCGCAGGAAAACGGACGGTTATACGGCGCCCGAGATCGCAATAACAAAAGCATGTACCGCGAAGTGCATCGTGTTTGCAAATGATTAGTCGGTGCACGACATCGACGTCGTGGGGGGAAAAGGGGGAGGGGGGAGAGGAGGAGGAGAGTACGTCACATCGCAATTTAATGCAGGCTGTCGAGTTTGCGGTTCTCGTCGTTCAATTATGCGGCGATGCCCAAAAAAATAGTATCGATTATGTGTATGTACAACGAATGCAATTCAATATCCCGATGATGAACGGTGTAGTCCATTACCTTTGTACGCTCCGGACTTGTCGCAGAGGATGTCGCAATAAAGCAAATTAGATCACAGCGCGGCTATCGGGTTTCCATCATATATCATCGCGACGGCACCGTAGAGGAGAAGGTAGAACCGTGTGAAAAATATCACGCGAAGAAACGATTCCGGAAGGGCGGGGGCGGACCAAGGGCTATGACGAATTTCTTCATGAATTTTAAACTCGGCAGGGAGAACGGTGCGCTCTGTCTTCTTTCACTTATGAATACAACCCGGCTGTGTCGGTTGTACGAGTGCGAGATGCGTTAACATATTGGATTACTTGTCGAAACTAAGCGGTATATCAGCCTAACCGCGTTTGACCTATTTTCCTCGTTGAATTCGCGGCGGAGCTGCGCTATCGATCGTGACTCTCTTCGGCGACGGGTCCGATTCGATGCACGCGCGTGTAGCGGATAACAATATCAGAGATCGGAGGCTGGCACGATGACGTGTTGCAAGCGCGCATGTAGAATCATCGCGCTTGGTAAACATAAAGCGGCTCGCTGCTGCCGATTATCCTAAATAAATTATTTTCAGCGAAGGAATAGTGCAGAGCGAAAACGTAAATGACGATATAAACGAAAAGTAAATTAATAATTATGTTTATTCGCGGTGCGTGCAATATTTTATGCGCCCGGACTCGAACGAGAGCGCCTGTGTATTTTTAAATTTTAAAACGTCCATCGTCTTCATTAAATATGTCGGCGTTTTTTTTTTTATATTTTGTACGCCATTAGAAAATACTGACAAAATTTTTAATATCTGAGGATGCTTTCGCGTCAGTGGTTGCGGAGCGTTGTCGCGTTAAAAAAAAAAAAAAATGAGAACGATTCAAAAGTATAGTAGATCTGAGCTGAGCAAAACGCTTTAAAATGAGAAGTTTGAAATAGAAGTGGGCCAAGTCCGTAATGTCTGCTTTGAAACGCGAAGAGTTTTAGGTAAAGTAGATCATATAAATTATAGACTTAGTCCACTTTTGTTCCGAGTCCATTAAAATGTCCCAGGATGATCCTTCGGGGTGGAAATCTCGGGGACCACTCGTTTCGAGGGGGAGGGGAGAGACGCCTCGGTAGAATTTGCGTCTAACCGAGAGTAACTCAACTTCCGACGACGCACGTCCAAGCAATAACCGACTCGTGTGAATAATCGCGTAGCGAAGGAACAATCGGAGAGACGCAACGCCCCGTCCCTCTCCAATTCTCGATCCTTTCCTCTCCATCCGGCGACCGGCACGGCATGACCGTAACGCGCGCGCCATCCGAGCGACAAATTCGCGCAGATGCTCCTCTTTAAACGCCGTACTCTCGATACCGGGGCTGCAATGTGCCCCGGCACTCGGATCCACGCCAGTTGAACGATCGCGAGTGCGTCACTCGAAGAACGAATGTCCATCGCCGAGCGTCCACGGGGGACCTCTATAGGAGACTCGTAATTAATCGCCGCCCATAGATCAACCGTCGCCGTCGACTACGCCGAATATTGACGCGCTGGAAAAATAGCCGCTACCATTAACGCTGAATGCGTTACTAACGCCCGTGTTACATCATGTAACGAGCAATCGACAAATGCGTACACGCGCCCGTGTATCCCGCTGAACCCTTTATGCCGTTGTCACTCCAATGCGTCTCTGCCGATTAAGCACTTTGTATTGTTAATATCGCGTCGAGTGATAATTTTCGTGTCGATGTATTTCTCAGTAATTCGTGAAATTTACGTCCGCGCGAGATAAAAGAAGAATTTATTTCATATATTCAATATATTTTTTTTATTTAGAATATTATTTGCCATGTTTGAATTAAATATGGAATTCGAGCTTTTGGAAAATTCGATAAAAATTCCTTTAACATATTCAGTTGCCTATATGCACAAAGACACAAACGTAAAAAAAAAGTGCCATCCAACGAGAACGAAAAAAAAATGCGAGTTAAATCGATAGAAGCTACCGACCCGTATTATTATCACATATTTAGTATTGATTACAGCAATGGTATTATCTATTTAATGTTAGAATTACTTCCAGTATAACGATGAGCACCTGCGGCGCCGATTTGCATCGTCCGGATCCAATTATTGCGCCCGTCAGAATGTGCTTTTCGATGGCAAATATTCGTGCCAATTGCAACAATATTTTAACGGCGTATCCCGATGGCGCGCTCGTTATCGTTCGCGTGTCAGCGTTTACAATTTAATAAACTTCGGTTTTATTTATATATGACAATACGCCCGTTGATTTTGCCCGGCGTGAATAAGAGGCGAAGCTATGCCACCGGATCGATGCTAGGACCTTTGATTCCCTCGCTAGCTCTCCAAAAGCGGCAAAAGCTCTGGAGCAACTGGAATTGCCTTTGGCGACTTGTGATTCATTACGCGACTAGCTGCGGATTATGGTGGCGTAGAAACATCAATTACAGTCAAAGAAATAAAGGGGTTGATGACAACGTCATATGAAAATCGTTTACGCAAAGATTATACGTGTATAATCATCTCGCACAACATCCTCCGTAATGTATATTATTTTAACAACAATTACAATAACCATTTAGGAATGATATCTTCGTTGCTATCAAAATAATTACTGTGCGCAAATAACAGTAAGATATTTCACTTCGTTGTGCAACTTTTTGAAGCTCTTTAATGCTCCAAAGTAGCTTTGCAAGCAGAAAATGAGTAAGACGACTACAGGAATTTAAAAAAGAGATATGTGTGCGTAACGATCGTTAAAATGCTATTTTACTGAAAAATTCCTCCGAGCCGACGTGACAAAAATCTCTCTCAATAAGTTACATAAATCTTGATCTTCCAGCGAAGTAATATAACGTAATCATTTTTCACGTTGACAGTGCCGACCATAAAATACCCTCCCGATTAAATCTCACGATGTTCGTTCGCCGCGCGCCGGAAATACTGTTCCTCCCGCGCGGTGATAAAGTCATTAATGGCTATGTATCTTGCTTTCCCTAATGAATAATGCGGACATGTAAATAGGATTGTGTGAAACCTGGCACAGTTTAGTTCCTAATTGTGAGCAGCGCGTTAGCGCGTCGCGTTTTAGGATTTATATAAGTTTAAGTTCTTGCATCGGATATCTGTGTCAGGTACAGTGTGTATACATATGTGTGTGTGTGTAGTATATATTATATATATAAATAAATTTATATATATTATATGTATGTGCGTATGTATATAAGGCACATATACATATAATATTCGGAATACTAATGATATACTTTAGAAGAAATTTCTGCGAAAATTTTTAATTGACCTTCCTCGGCGCAGTGCTTGTTAAAATAACCTAAGGTAAATTCTTCCTTGCTTAAACAAATTTCTATAACTGCCAAGCTAATTGATATAGAAAATTAAAAAGCTTAAGGAGGTTAAAGAATTCTATATTACTCACAATGTATGCAGATAGACGGAATTTGAAAGACGGAAAAAAATCGAAAGGCAAAAGGGAATTGAAACAAAATTACCTTCAGCTGGCACACGTAAACTAATGTGAAGCTCACGTTACACACGCGAACGCGTCAAACAGCGCGGGTACAGTAGTAAAACTGCCTGCGAAAGTTCCAGCACGATTCGAGTACAATTTACTCGGAATTTTTTCGATCTGTTTGACTCGCGTCGATTTTTCTCTTGTCTCTATGCGCGATGCGCATAGAAACGACGTACTCTCCTCCAGTTCCCCCCTCCTCCCCCGACTCATTGATCGGGTCATTAGCGTCCACGAATTTTACTCTCTCCGCGGCAGGGATATAACGGTAACTTTAGCCGACACACGTAGTGGCGCGACCGTTGCGCATGCACGACGATGCGACGGTGCGGCACGACGGTGGCCGATTATTATCGCGATTATCATAATTACGATAATTATGTAGCTTCTGCGTCCGTAATAAAGCGTCGCCCCGCCAGAGGCACGGGGGATGCGCGCATAAAGGTAATCCCAATTTCTCCGGCTTCTCGTCCTCGTTAATGCGCCCGAGAGATAGAAGCAACTTATTGGACAAAAGCGTCTCGCGTTCGCTTAGCATTTGCCGCGGCAGCATTCGCTAAATTCTACACTTGTCGTATGAGACATCGCTAGAGTCGTTTATTTGCTAAAATTCACGCCAGTCATGAATTGAAAGTGGTACGCTCGCTTGATGCTTCGATTATTGTTACAGCCGGACGACGATTGGGAATTATGAGACTTGAGCTTCATTAAGCAGCAGTTTGTAATAATACTAATAACGGTCGTCGTAATATTTTATTAACTATGAATTATAGGTATTATTCTTTTCATTTCCAATATTATTTTTTAATAGAAGCACCGCCAGCCTCTTTCGCATTTAAAAGCCATGCGTATCGATGGTGTCATTTTTCATCTTGTTTGTTTTATGAGAGCTCGCTCGCGTGTCACGTATATGGTATAAATAAACGGGCAGACGGGAAAAAAAGAAGGGAAAGAGGGGGGGGGAAGGGACAGAGAAAGAGAGCGAGAGAAACAAAAAAGCGTCTGGCTCTGCAAACAAATCTAGTTTGGAGAACGACAAATTTATTAATGCTTTCTGCAAGATTACGTACCGGGCTCGACAATTTACATATATAGCTCGTATGTAAGGCCATTCCGTGCTCTTGTACATGCATATTGCATTGTATACATGTACGCGTTCTCGCGCATTATACACAAGCAAACGCGCACGGTGCTTGGCTCGCCTAACGAGCATCCAGATAAAACACCTAAAATGTCGTCAGGATTAATTAAACAATTAGAGCGCGTCATTATGCCGAGCCGTCGCTCGGTCCGCCTGCGTGACCGCTCGTACGTAAGGACGACGGCAGATTGCCAGGCCGAACGGGGCGTTCTCTGTGTTAAAACAGAGCGGAAGTATATCTCGCACTGTGCACAGTTATGAGAGAAACGAGTCGCGCCGCGAAGATCGGAGAAACGAGCGCGAGGAACGTAAAGTGAGATAGGATTTTATACGAGAGAGAGAGAGAGAGAGAGAGAGAGAGAGAGAGAAAAAGGACGTTTTGCTGTGAAAAGTACGAGCGAATGAACACGTTTAATTGCCGTGATTGGTATAAAAACGGAGGAATCTCTATATGGTGATCTTTGACGGGAAAATCAAATGACACGCGTACTGTGCGCGGTCCCAGAACTAAAAAAAATTTTTATATATAAATTTTATATATATTAAAGGTGTCAAACGTTTGTGAGGTCGAATCGAATTGAATTTGAATCATAGCACGTTCGAAATGGAATTGAATCAAATCTATTTGATTCAAACATGAATCGAATTTGAATTCAAATTTTCTCGGATTTATGTTATACACTAATTTAGGTATAATAAAGTATTTTAAAATCGACGAACAATTGGCGCGATAATTGATACAAATGAAACAATCAAAATAGGTGATCGATAAATTAATTCAAAATCGAATCATTGATGACTCAAAATTTTCGAATTATTCGAATTCGAATTTTTTTTTTATTCGATTCCAACTCGAACTATTCGCACACCTCAAACGTACAGATATATAATATGTTTATATATATTATATACATAATTTAGTTTTTAATTCTTTTATCGGCTAACAGTGATTCGAAAAATAGATACCTCGCCCATTTGTCGTTATCATGTAGACGGCCAATACGACTTATCTTCCCTCACGTGTGGGCATTCGCTCTTTCTTTCTCCGACTCTCTCTGTTCTTTTCTCCCTCGTCCATTCTCGCGCCCCACGAGACTGCGTTATATCTTCTTCCCGGTTAAATGTTCGACGGAATTGATACATCGACGGTAGCTCGAAATACCGAGTGAAAAAAAAGAAAAATAAAGGAAACGCACGACGGGTGTGCGCTCGCCTGCGTGTGCGTAGACCGAGAGATCACCCTGCGACGATTTTCTCACGGGACACCGCATCGGCCGCACTCCCCCCGGGACATTGAGAATTCTCCTCGCCACTGTGGATGTGTGCGCGTGTACGTGCGTACAATCACTCCAATCACGAGCCATACATCAGTTCGCGCCGCGCCGGTGACGAGGATGAGAAAAAGCCGGCTGGAATGGACGGGGTCGCGCAGGGAAAGAAGAATCCCGATTGTGAAAGTCCCGCGGGAACGAAAGACGAGCACGCGGCGTACTTCTGCTACGCGCTAAGTGATAGATCGCGAGGACTACTGCGTCAGTGCCCGCCGTTGTCCCCCTCCCCTTGTCGGCAAGAATGATGAGAGGAAAGTTGTGTTGGCTGGGTGGACAGAATATATTTATTCCCGCTGAGTGGCGCGTGAATGCCGCTGCCCATGATGTTTCCATTTTTTTTCCATTTCTTTTCTCTTCTTTTCTTCTTCTTCTTCTTCTTTTTTTTTTAGCACGGAACATTCGTGATTAATTGCACCTTTATAATGAATACACTGCATCTCACTTCTCTTCTGGGAAATGCATTCGCATCATGATTTATTTTCGTCTGCAGTTCCGCGACGCCGGTATAGCGTCTTGCGAACGCGAGATCTCGAAAATGTCTTGGAATTAAAATCACATATAATATTGAAGCTCTCCGTCGAAATTAAATTGAAAGGAATAAGATTTTCTCACTTACACGCCAGATCTGTCAGTAAGTTATGACATCAAAGTGGAACGGTAATTTCCTCTCTTTTCAGTTTTATTTCTAATACCGATAACAAAGTAAAATGAAGACTATGGTTGATATAAAGGTAATCAGCCGAGATCGATCTTTAATCGAGTGCAAATCCATGTGTTCCATCTTGTATGAACTTGGCAAAAGATTCGATCGTATAATCGTCGTCGTTTCATTTGAAGTAAAATTTTCGCAAAGCTTTAATCTTCTCGCGGACCTCGTCGTCGAAAAGTTACGCCGAAGCGGAGCGCAGACTCAAACGACGTCAACGACGTAACGGCACCGGACGGCCGATTAATAACGTAGGTGATACGTACATTCCGCTGCGAACTCGTTACGTATTCCTAAGGGGACGGCACCGTGACCCTAGTTCGATCTCGATTAACGTCAACGATGACGAGCGCGCACGCGCGTGATGCGTTTTACAGGCAAAGTGCGTTAACGCGCGCTAAGTAATGGATGATCTCCCGCCGGGCGAGCCCTCGGAGCCTCCCCGCCGGACCGTCGGTTTATTTTCACTCTCGAGTTTTCCTGAATAATTCACCGTACGGCGGAGGCGTATTGCCACCTAATTGCACTGAAATATTGAATAGCGGGTCGAGTGCCCGTTCGGGTGGAGCTTAACGAAATTTAACGTGAATTTAAGACCCGGCGCAAGAGGCACCGAGAGTGAAATGGGAGCTGAACAGTGGTAAGACCTCTTTGAAATACCGAAACGAGCATGACGACGATTTCGGCTCTCGCGAGATGCTATGTAAGTCTCTCGCGAATTAATAGGTAATGAATGCCCTCTTTGCATAGAACCATGCTCCACGTCTGACAGCATTTCGCAATAAACTTCACGATAATCGCGAAAAATCAAAATCATTTCTGTAGCATATGGCAATACATTATATATGCGTACCGAAAAGAGAACATTCTTGTTTTGAGAATGTCTTTATTTTTTAATGTTGAATATTGAAATGAGATTGTATACAGTTAAATAAGACGTAAGTTGCTTACACGAAGAAATTTGTATAATTTCTCGTATGTCTCAACTAAGAAACGAGTCGTCTAAGACCGTTAGCTGATTAATTAGTAAGGATTTAATGATGACTGAAGCTCATATAGGTTTTTTGTTAATTAATGACATTGTATATCTATTTACCAAGAACATTTCAAGTAAGGCTGTAACTGTAATAATTAACTGTAATTTCATCGAGAAAATACAATTTCATTAATAATTCAATAATAATTTTCACAAGTTGCAAGAAAAAAAACATCAAATAAAAAATTACATCTTAAAATAACAATATCTTCAAGAATTAAATATTTTTAATTATTATCAAAACAATCATATTGTGTTTTTTAGATTATAATATTGGAATAAAAAACCTATATACTTTATTGAAATTTAAGATTGCCAAATTTTTTAAAAAAGATTAAATTATTTATATAAGCGAGATAATAATTTCTTACTTATGTATGAATGTTAAATAATAATTGTTAAATAGAATATATTACTATATCAGTTTTTAACTTGGTATTAATATTTGATACTGTTTTACCTGTGCACGTATGCGACAGAGATTTTAATAAAAAATGTATAAATTGTGGAGATTTTAGTCTTTCTTGAAATTCTTCTCTTCCGAGATCATTTACAAGATCTGTATCTCTTTCAGCCGTACCCCATCAAGCGGTGTCTCAAAGCGTTCGAGTACTTTAAAGAATTACATGCAATACGCATCTCGGGAACGTACTGCGCGCGAGATAGCTTCGGCATCGAGAGAATTAAATTCATTCGCCATCCACTGTTGCAAAAACTAATCGCACGTCGACCTTTTACGACCGCCGTTGGCGCAGTTGGTCAGCGAATGCAATCCATTCCACTTGACCCCGGGAAGCTTTTCCCGATTTTCCAGTCCCGTGCATAAGCGCCGTCTTCTCGGACTTTCTAACGAGAGCCGGTTGACAAGGATGTACGCGGTTTAGATTCGTTACGGTCGTTCGTTACGGTCGAACGAGGAATAAAACGCGGTAGCAGGAAATATACATACGGCGATCTTTACGGTACGTACGGTGCACTTCCGCAACATACGACTGCCGCAACATGCGAGCGCAATGATGCAAATAAGAGACGCATCCGCTCGTGATGTCGTTACGAATAAAAGTGCGCTCGTATATTAACATAAATATTTATATAAAGAGAGTCAGAGCCGGTATATAATTCCGGTGAATTCATACTTTAATCGTGCACATGTGTAACGTTTATGTGTAGAAAAATAATGAAAATGTAAAAATTAGCAGAACAAAAATTGCGATTTTTTTTTTGGTTCATGCAAAATTATCACATTAATTTAAGCGTGGCTGCTGCGACTTAATTTGGTATTCTTTTTCACTCGACAAAAAAATAAACGAATTTTCCGTGTTAACGTCGGGTGTTACTCGGATTTCCAGCGCCTTGACATCTGTGCCGCGGAAAAATCGATACTCGCATACAATTCGGTATCAATCGGGCGCTTAAACCAGTATCGTCCGTGTAACAATCGCGTAAATTCGACGGGCGGAATTTATAAATCACAAGTATTGCGATGGGAACCGCGCCGGCAGAAAATACGCAAAACCAGCGCGGAGGTATTATTCAAATGAACGCTTATTCACCTTGGCCGGCCGCGGCGGTGTTAGTACAATCAAAAACTTCGGTCACAGACGATTAATTAAAAACTTTCGCCCGACAAAGGCGCGAATGTGTACGTCGGGCGTGAGCGCGCTCCCGCGCGTTTGTTACAGCATCACAGACAAATTCTGCAACGCGTTGTACGACGGTTATCGTTTGCGTTTTCGCCGGCGCGCGGCGGATCGGTTTGCGATAAAAGAAATAAAGCTTGACGAACCCAATTAAACTGACACTCGATTAACCGAGGTAAGCTGAGCCAAAAAATAGTTTTCGGTTTCCAATACGGCTCGCAAAAGGCTCGGGTATTGCATCACGGTTGGAAAGTGTTGTGCTCGCGGAAAATTCCATAATTTTTCTTGGCAAGTGAAACAAGTATGTAAATGCGGTAGTAATTTGATACGCGAATTGTTAACATTTATTTGCAATTTAGATACAACTATATTAAAATAACGAGAAGAGGAGCAATCTACGACCGGCTCTCCTTGCTCGTATACAATTGCTGAAACACGGCAGTCACGATGGTATAACAGAAATATCTTCTTGTTACATTCATTTTAACGTGACAGAATTATGGCACGGATGTAAAGCGACCGTTCCCCGTCATAAAATACAGAGATGTACAAAACTTCTAAGATATTTTCAGCCTGCATCGCCTCTCCCTCTATCTCTCTCTCTCTCTCTCTCTCTCTCTGCGCTTTGTTGCATTTACCATAGATAATTTATTTCAAATAAATGTCGAGAGTGATATAATTGTATCATGGATTGCAATCCCCTTTTTGTTATAAAAAGACGTAGGAGGCCATATAAAGAGAGCAAATTATATTTGTCAATTATATCAAAACTGTTTCTTGTCAGTTTTATATAAAATATGCATCGCGACGTAGAACCGCGTGGATTATTTTCGTCATGAAAGCAGGATAACGATTTCTGAGCTTTTGTCACTTTTCGTTTAATATCGAAGTTATAAAAAATTGTCACTAAATTTAGTCTTTTATAAAGCATGGAAATGTGCGAAATTATAAAATCTGAATCCACCTCAACGATTTCGTGTCTCGCAGTGCACACATCGGGATGAAAGCATAAACGTTTAAATTATTTTTATATAGATTCCAACGATAGCCGCGCGCGCGGTCTTCTGCGTGTTTACTTTACATATCGCTGCGGCGAAATTGTGTCGCGAATCTAAATCGACCATCCGTCACACTCAAAACATACGCAGCTATGAAGGGACGCGTGTATAAAATACAAAGTCCCGTATTATTTCTAAATTCCTCCAATGGCGAGGCAGCTCGCAATTTCCCGACGAAATTACGCCACGTAACGCTTCTGCAAATAAACCCACCCGCTAACCGCCCGTCGCCCGTCCGTTCCTACCCCCTTTCTACCCCGCGCACGCACACAGGATAACGAACGGGCGTTATACGTAAGTGCACTCGAGCGCAGACGCCCCCGCCCCCTCCCCGCGCGTGCGGCAGGAAATATTTTTCATTAATCTGATTATTTATCGCCCGTCGAGCCCCTGGGAGCGTTTCCCGGCGCGGCCCCGTATCCCGCTATCCCCCGGTACCGACGCCTCCCTTTTACACGTTGTAATCCGCGCCGAGCAGCTCGTACCGAGCGGTGGTTAGGCGGTAAACGGAGAAACGCTGGAAAAGGAAACGGCAGGAGAAGGGGAGGACGGCGGTCCTGGCGGAAGGATAAAAGAGAGACGGGGGTAGAGAAAGAGCGCGAGACGCTGCGCCGGGGGTGGCGGCGGCAGCGTCCTGTAAGGGAAGGACGGCGACGATGGCAAAACGCCCCGTATTAAAGCGAGCCGCGCGCGCACGGGCGCCTGTAATAAATTTCGACGAAAGGAGATGCGAACGGTGAAATACACAGACACGGAATGCGTAAATCATGGGACGATAATGCCGGATGTCAACCCCGCGCCCGGTGCGTTTACGAGCCGAGCACTTAAACGGCGAGGCGAGGCGCTGCGCGGCGCTGCGCGGCGCAGCGCGACGTCGCATAAAGCGCGCCGCACGACCGCATGATTAGTAAAGGGTTGAAGGGCTCGTACGGCACGTATGTGGGAAGAGGGGCAGGAGTGGGCCAAAATTTCACTACGGCTTGTAACGTTCGATTCAATTTGTCGCGGCTTTGATTCTCGTAGAATCTCGTAAGAGTCGCAGGCAGATATTTTAATGTAAATGCGCGTTTTCACATTTTTGTTAAATAAAAAAGATATGTAATGTTGGATGGAATTATACAATTAATTTAATTTATTCCAACGATTGAGCAAGATTGCGCAGTTCTGTTAAAATATCTGAAAATTTAGCTGGACGCGGATCTGAAAATAATTTCGTTGAATTCTCAAATTGCTTGCTAAAATGTCAAAACTTTTTGCAGCATTGCTTGTCATGCTTGAAAATCCGTTGTAATTACTTTGATAGTTCAGCAAAATTATTTTTCAGATCCAGCTCAATTTTTATTTTTCAGCCAAATCGTTCTTTCCGTGCGCAAGTGATAATCGAATTTTGACGACACACGTATATTGTAATTATAATAAACATAATGATATTATTATATCAAATTACTGCTGTATTAGTATAATAAAATTGAGCGTGTTTCCTTGATTTATTTATTCTAATGTCTACGTTGCAACTGATTCGCTTGAAAAGCACCCAAATCTGAGATCAAAACGTTGCAGATTCATTTGATCAATAAACACATTTTGACAGCAATTTTGAATTATTTGTTATTACTGATATTTATATCGAAATATTCGTGATATAAATTTTTTATCCGGTTTTCTTTTTTCCGTTTGTTGACAACTGTTAATGCAAGCATCACAATTTCGATAGCCCTCGAAAAGTCATCGTGATGTATGATATCGTGGAAAAATGAAGATGTTCCTTTTTTTGGCACTTGTGTCAATACGCGCGCGATATCGGGGGTGTCAAAAAGCCCTGCACGAGGAAAAGCCAGTCAGGAATGTCGAGAAGATAAGGGCGTTGAAAGAGGAAAGGCATATAGCTCGGGAGGGAATTTGAAAACGCGCGATCGGCGACACAGTCGCCCTTTTTTTCAATCTCCGCTTCCTCCCTTCCCCATTTCCTGGCCGTTCTCGCGCCAGAAATCGCTCCGTTTTCCAGAGACCTGGCCGCGCTTGTTTTCACAGGACTTTTTTAATTTTGTCACCGGCTCTCTATTTTTTTCCCCTGCGTCCCGTTTTTCCTAACTTTATCACGGTTAACGAATTTTAATTATTTTCTTGGTATTTCTACACACGCAATATTAAATTACGACACGACGGATGGACGGAAAGCGAGGTGTGATAGAGATTGATTGTTGAAATATCTCGTCGAGATTCCCCGAGTATCAAATGGAGTAGCTTATTAAATTTAGACGCAGTCGTAGCACGCGATTATTTTTGGACGGCGGATGGAGTTAGAATGGTAATCGATATCAATTCCTGTCTTATATACTACTGAGCCGAGTTTAATTCAACCGTAATCGAAGTACAAGATCTTCGTTACCAACGAAATTAATCCCTCTCTTAACTCGAGCCATACGTAACGAAGCGAAACAAGAAAAAAAGAGGAGAAGAAAAAAAATGAGACTTTGGATGAAAGGTTTTACCTGGATTACAAATGTAATCCACGTTACTACTGCAGGTTTACAAATGTAATCCACGCGACTGCCGCGGGATTAACGAGAGAGCTCGTTCAAGACTTGCACACGACCCTTCGGAGCTTATTCCTTTGCCATTGTTCTTAACGGCGCGGCGCGACGGCAGACTACTAGCGGGTAAAGGACGCCCGAGACGACGCTTCCACTTGTAACACATGGTCTATTAAGACTAATAATAGTCACCCGTGAACGCACGGAACGCGTATTAGTCGCGCGCCTCTGTTCCACAGTTAGTGCGTCTTTGCTCGTCCGGATTCTCTATCTAAAAAAGACCACCGTGAAAAATAAGAAGCGGAACTGGCGCCTTTACACCTACCTTCCTCTCTGACAAAGGAAGACGCGTACCGTTCCGGGCGAAACGTATGTTACAGAATAAATTACATTACGTTTTATAAATACGAGCTACATGTCAGGAAATTACTGTTTTAACAACGTTATCCCTACTAACTCGTTTTACGATACGAACAATGTAACATGGGCCACGTATATACGAAATGTATATGCTCCGGCTCGACGAAGATGGAAATTATGATATAAACGTAATATGAGGGCGCCAATCGCGATATAAACTTTCGAGTCGTTGCTGTCTTTTTTTTTTCACGAAAATGTAGATGTTGAGATTCGCGGTAGAAAAGCGATTTTTAACGTGGTCCGTCGTACGGGGGTAAGACCAATTAATTAATCGACACTTCATAAATAAGGGATGCGGAATATTATATACGCGCTTTGCATGATGTGATTGCCGATGATAATAACATAACAAATGACGCCACGCGTAACGGCAGCGTAATTAAAAACGTGCGTATTCGGCCGTAATTAATGTAGTGCGCTTTCGAACAATGAGTAATTAAATTGTTACGGAGCCGCGCGCGCGAGACGCGGAGGATTGTCGTCGGACGGAAAGAAAAGAAAAAAAAAGAGAGAAAGAAAGAAAGAAAGAAACATCGCGTCTCGTCGCAGCCGTCTTGTATTTAGACGAGTAAGGGCTAACGAGATCGACTTAAATACGGGTCTGCGGTTAGGCGCACAAAAAGAAAAGCCTGCATCTCACGGAATCTAAAACGAGCCACGCCGCTCGGCGATGTGACATCGTATTGTTGCTGACGGCCCGGGAATACCGGAGAATATAGCCGCGGCCAACATGACCCGCGTGCATTAACGTGTACACGTTACGTGCGCGTAAAACACAGAACTGGCATAGTATTTCAAAATAAATCTTTTTTTCAACCATGTAAGCCTGCTTTTGAAAAAAAAAAAAAAAAAAAAAATTAAAGCTGGTTTCCCTTACAAATTTCTATTTTCTTTTGTTTTTCAGTCAATTTAAAGCACTTTAAAAAATGATTCGTGTAACGAACGCTTAATGAAATAAAAAAAATTGAATATTTGATAATTGAATAAAAAGTTAAATATAAACCAATATATGTAGGTGTACATTTTAAAAGGTACCCATTAACGACTAAACAGATTTGCACTCGATCATATATTTCGCTTTAAAAAGCTATAAAAAAAAATATATATGTATATATAATATTTAGCAGATGAATATATAGTTTTAGCGAATAAATTTATATTTAACTTCAATGATTTATATTTAAGCATGTGCGCTCTTGTATTACGCATTCTGTATATTCAACAGCCGATTATAAAATAATTTGTAAAATTCAGTATTTTCTATTTCGCCGGGAACTTTCCACGTTATACGCGTGACGACGCGGACGGATGGATAGATAGGTGCACTCTATTCTCGCGGCGCTCGTAATGTCAGGTTAATCCGAGTGCATACGATATAACGCACGTGTTCGATAGTGAAACATCGGCCGCGTGCTCTCGGAGCGACGGCGACGGCGGAAACAGAGCGAGGGTAGAAAAGAACGAAGGAAGGAGGAGGAGACGCGGAGAAGAGAGAGCGGACAAACGCGCGCGTCTAGGAATCTAAAACGGGGCCGCGACGCGTGTCGGTCGTTGCGACGACGTCTCGTTATTGTTACCGGATGCCAAAATTACCGAGTGTCCAGGAAGACACGCGGAGACAACCGCTGAACCGGGAAGATAAGACTAAAAGGACGGGCAACGCCGTCCCGGCGCGCCGGCGCGGGCGATCCGTAAATTTAGCGCTGGCATATAGGACGCGCATTTCGCGGCTGAGAAAACAGATCTAATCGTAAGTCCGCACGCGCGTTCGAGTGTCCGTGATGCTACTTCGAAAAGCGATGGAAGCCAAGCAAGAAGCCCCCGGCTTCTTCCCAAAATGTCATAGCTGCTCAGCTGTCACTGATATGTACGATCGCATGACAAGAGATTGTATTTATATAACATAGGTAATGCGCGTAGAGCTATTTACATATTATCAAACGCAATCGAGAAACTACGAATTTTACGAAAAATAAGTACTTTGAATGCTTGCAAGCGTCTACAGAAACGTTATCTCGCTAGTCGCTTTTAACTCTGAGCGAGATGTACACCGTCCACTTTTTTTAACTAACATTTTAACAGAACAGAATGCATTTGGTAATTTTCTATTCTTGTTTTCGGCAAATGAAAAATTATTTCAATATTGTTTGTTTCATTGAAATTTTTTTTAATGATACTTACATATTTTTAAAATATTCTATATTGTATAACGTTAAAAGAATATGGAATATATTTCGAAATGATTAGTGGAGCCAAAATGGTTTCGCTGGAGTTATGTGAGATACGTAATCGAATCTCAAATTAACGTTGTAATTTCATGCGCGATGAACATGAATGAAAAACATAGCTATTAACGAAGAATTTGTAGGCATCATTTTGAGGGAAAAGCCAATAAATTGCGCTTTAAAGATCGTTTGAGGTTTAACTTTAAGCTGCATAAAATATTTCTAAGGTGTCGCGGTATATATTCGCCTTTATGCTGTTGCTCTTCGATCGAGTTTCTTCTTCCTGCGTAGATGATGAACGACAGCCGATCTTTCGCCGGAAGAATCTTGACGCGCAGGGAGGAAGGTAGAAGGTTAAAAAAAGGAGTCTCCCTCGTTTCGTCGCGCTTAGTTCGCCCCCCTTCTATTCCGCGCGGTTTTCCTCCCCGTTGTTTCTTTTCCCCTTTCCCCATTCGCATCCCCCATTGGCGTTTATTGGCCAAGAAATTACTTCCCCCCTCCCTCTCAGCCGTTGACCTTCGTGGAAGCTACTTGCGGAAGGAACTACCGACTAACTAGCCGGCGATCGATAGATCCAGATAATCATTTTAATGCTTTATCCCGGCTAATGGACCGATAATGTTGTAATGGAACGATAATCGCAAAATGAAAAGGTTTGTAGATCCGTAGACAGAAGTTTCCAATAGACTATAACGTCATTGAATACTTCGACGTCTTATATTGTTCTATCAGCAATTCACTATAAAGAAGATAACTATAATCGAATAGAAATGATTTGATCTAAAATGCAGAGTTAAAAATAAAGGATTCAGTAAAATAGATTGTGAAAATGTCCCGCGATTTAGTTTTGAAGCGTGATATAATAAAGTAAATGCAATAAAATATTGTAACGAAGTATATAAATTATATTGATTCTACCAAGCCGATGTCTACATCATTTTGTACAATGCAAAGAAACAATCAAATCTAACAATTTTATATCTAACGATCTAAAATTTTATTCTAAAAGAGTAATAATTAATGCTATTGAATAGTTGGATAAGATATTGCAGCTTTTTCGAGAGATTAATTTACTAGCAATAGACACGCGGGAATGCTAATTAGATTTCTGAAGCGTTATGTTTTGGCCGTTTCGCTAGTGAAATGAGCTTTCCCCCCCCCCCTCTCCCGATTACAGATATTATATAACATCAATTACGTCATCTGCGGCCCGCATTCTGCGCAATATGTCATTCGCAGGCATATTAATGAGATAGGATTTATTCAAATCCTCGCCAGAAACATAAACCCTAATCGAATCATCGACAACCCCGTTAGACGGAAAAATGACAAGTGTTATCAATTTTTACGGCGACAGCTTAATTTCGTAGTGATAAAAATAATGTGCCCGTATCAATAATCTCACTCGACAAGTTAACGAGATATAAAATATTTCTGACATACGTAATTTTCCATTATTCTCCAATAGGTAATTGTACTTTTCATCTTTTATTATCAAATCATAATTCTCAAGTAGTTTTTGTTTTCTCTTTTCGTGCAAATTTCACGTACAGCCCGGTTATTCGTAGAGCGATATACATGTAAATTACGATACGCGGCGCCATTTATTCAACAGTTCCGTCGTCAATCTTGTCGGGGAAACTTGGAGTAATCTCATACGGCACGTGCAGTCATACTAAGAGTATTAACCCTCTCGGTGGGATCCATATAAACCGACAGAATTATTTAACAACTTGTATCTCTGATAGAAAAGTATAGAGAGAGAAAGGTGGGGAAGGGAGGAGAATAATGCATTGAATCGAATGCTATTATCTCCTTTTCTATTATTAATGTACCCTGACCATTTCTGATGCGACCAAATAATGCATGATACACGTTAATAAATACGCGGGCTTTATATGATTTCTCAATGTAACTCGGTATAGTTTGTTGTTCTTAATAATAATACGAAATGCATTAATAATTAGGAATTATATAAAATATTAATTCATCGTTAATATCTCGCTGGCTTCATGCATTGTGGGGATCGTCGAATGTTTATCAAAATGCTGATGATACAGAGAGGGTGATCGGGAATTCATGGGTAGCGAGATCTTAAATACAGTTTCGCGCGTCATTTCCCGATGACGCGGGCGAACAATGGCGATCAGAGTTATTCGATTAAACATGGAGGCGGGCTAGATCGTATCGATGAACGATCGCCCGGAGTAATGCCAGTCGCTGGATATGGGCCTCGGATCGACCTAATAAACCGGAAACCTAATGCGGTTCAACCTAATAAACCGGAATTACCGGTATTAGGTGTCGGATCGACCGGTGTATCGCGCGCCCGGCTTCTCGGCAATAATGCGAATTTGAATTGATCCGGGCGGTGTGTTGCAGCGTAGCGCGCCGCGCCGTGCTCCGCCCCCGCGGACTGCAGAATGCACGCTGAGGGAAGATCGATGCGAATTCATTGCATTACGGAGCGCCACGTCGTTTCCGCCGCAGGGACTGCGCGAACACAGATATTACACGGCTTAAAACAATTAGCAAAGCGCTTCTCCAAACGGCAAGTATCGGGTGTGCGTTTCGAGACAATTTACCTTATAGTATCCGCTTATTCAGTGAATACATTTACGTAAATACGATATTTTATTCTTAATTGCTGGCATTTACCAAAGTCTCCTTCGCGTAATCCCCGCGACAAGTGATCGACTAATTGACGGCCATTCTTATAAAATCCAATACGTGTATTGGAACAATTACGGAACGTTCGATCTGAAAACTTATATTATTAAGTTCCATTTTTCTAATGGTAATTGATTCGATAAATTCATCGTAATTGTTCTGTCGTTATCACCGCGCAGCTCTACAAATAATATATAAATTTCTCAGTAATTGAGGAGCAGAAAATGCTTTTCAAAATGCCTCTCCTCCAGAATTTTCGGAAAACAAGAAAGAAAATCACGTGCTCTACGGAAAACAACAACGTGCCAATCAGTAAAATGTAAAAAAAAAAAAAAAAATCGGGCACGGTCAAAAATCAACTTTCTTTAAATTTATTTATTTTACTTACAAAAGTCTCTAACATAAAAAATGAAAGTCTGCCCCTTAATTCATATCTATAGAAAGATGAATAGGTAACAAAAGATGGTCCCCCTTTCCTCCCCCAAAGATTTCGAAGAAATAATTTTCTATTATTATAAAGAGTTTTACGCAAGAGTTTCATCCCGCGTTATAAAATATAATGAGCTCTTTTCATCTTATAAAATTGGCAAAATTTAAATGGGAAATCCACCCTTTAATTTTCCATTGTCGGGAAACGTCCGAGCTGACGTCCTAGTAATTCTCACAATCAGTCGATTTCATTGACCCGGGAGCAAAAGTATTTCGGTAGAAACGGATCAGTGCGCGATGACGCGCGGCGCGGATCACATTTCCGCGATCGGAGTGGCGAAGTTTTCCTCACGCCGAGCGACGGACGCAAAATACCGAAACGACGCGAGGCGACGCGACGCGTCGCGGCGCGTGCGACCCGATGGCGAAATAATCGAGAACCGCCTGTCGCATCGCCGGACAAAAGAGATATTTCACCGTCCGACAAATTCCCTCGCTAAATGGGCGCGCGTTCAAAAAAAAAAAAAAAAAAAAATAGCGGGACTGTGTGACGGCGTCGGCGGCAGTGGTGCGGGGGACAAGGAGCATGAAAATAAAAAGCGCGGGCCGACCGACCCGGTGTGTGCGAAAGCGTCCGCGCATGGCTGGGCAAATTAAAAACTCGTCCTGGCGCGCCCGAGCCGCGCGATAAATACAATAATAATTAGCGGAGCCTGCGAGACGGATCCGCTGTCATTAATGAAGGGTAATTATCGGGAATTTTTAAATGCGAGACTGCCGAGTCGTAATACTCCTCGCATTCATATCGCATTCATGCCCCCATCCTCTCGCGCAATTAACGTACCCCTGCGTAAAACTTTACATTTGCGCGGTCTTTTCTTGTTTATTTAGCATTACTTATCGGTGATCTCGCTAATGAAACTACAGAAAATACACGGTAGTTAACGTGAATGGCGTATTGATTCGTGTGAAGCGTTTTAGAGACATTTCTTTCTAAAAAATAATAAATAGATTAATGAACAGTGGTAAATATATCAATAAAGTATAATAAATATATTAATATATTTATATTAATATAAATATATTAATATATAATAATAAATATATTAATAAAGTTGAACGATGAAGCGATATACATTATTGATAAAGTGCTTTATAGAGTTTTCGCTTTATTGTAATATCGTTGAAATACGTCGTATCGACGACTGTGTGTGGAAAAAGAATTTGGGAATTTGACGCGGTATACTTTTTTGCTAAACGACGAACGGCAAAACCAGCTCTTTTTCTTCTTCTACGAAAAGAACTCGTAAACCGGACAGATGGCCCGATTTGTCTTGTATTTTTGGATCGAACGACCCTTCGCCGTGATATCTTTTTTTAATGGAGAAAGAGGGGGGGAAAGCAAATGATCGCTGGCACGGCTCCAGGGAACGAAACAACTCGGCTTGAGAATTCATTCATTTGATTTTATGCGCATTACTGATCGCAGTAATTTTCCCTCCAAAGAATCGTGAAAAGAAGCTAAAAATCCAAAAATAAGAAAAGAGTCTAAGAAATTAGTATCTATCGAGGCACTATATATATAAATTGTACGATTGAAGATTTCCAATTTAAAATTCTTAGATCCCAAATAAATTGAGATCCTTTCTTCGTTACGCAAAAGAATTCTTTGTGTATTTTCTTATAAAATTTTCCAATTCTTTCTTCTCAATTTTTTTTATATATATAAGCTAAATATTTCCAATATCATTAATCTCGGGAACTTTTATTTAATAATGTAAACATTCAGGGCATGCGGCTTGAGTGTATTTCATTCCACAATTTCACAACTTCAAGCGTTCCTAAAATGAATTTTATTACGATCGTAATAAAAAAGAATTTTCGTATCGGTCAGACGATCGATCAATCACTTTAGAAAGGAATTTTACTCTAAAACTTGTATTTCTCATCAATCATTTCTGCGTTTTGTTATCTCGGACAACGAAAACACTCTGTGCCACTATTTAAAATCGTCGTTGTTTGTTCCTCGGAAATTTCGGGAGCGCGGATGGATAAAGCTTTGCCAGTTCACGATTCCCGAAACAAAACGTGCATGAGAGGCCGAGCAAAGGGAAGAATTATTAGCGTCGGCACATACAAGAGCGAGTGAAAAAAGGAATAAACATGCGCAATAAAGGCGGCTGAATCGCGTAATATGAAGCAATAATCTACAAAATTTTGTATTGCGTGGCGTAAAACAAGTGAACGGTATTTATCGCGATACGTAATCTCGTCGAAGCCGGCGTATAACTGGTCCTTTTATTGCCGTATGAAAAAACAAGAATAATAATTCCACGTCTCACCGAATGGCACAATAACGCGCTTTTACAGCTGTTCGTTTCGTTTCCAGTGCGGCGCATGTCGAGTGTAACGTTTGCCGAATCTTTTTCCGAATTTCATCTTTCCGGACATAAATAATACGAGATACATGTATTTAATCATCGATCCCGTAGAGCTAGAAAAAGATGAAGAAAGATAAATTGAGTTCAATTAAAATTAATTTATATTAGTGAAAACGGACAGCACATATCAGATACCGATGTTATTTTTGTAACTGCTGTATCATGAGAAAAAAAAGAAAAAAATTTTTAATCGTTTTAAATTATACCAATATTTTGTGATAAAATTCAAGGTTCAAAGATTAAACTTTAAAATATTCTAAAAATTCCACTTTGTTACGATCTAAGCTTCTAGATTAGCTGAGGTTTAGTAAAAAGCCCACCTCGGTAATCGCGCTATATATTTTCACTGTAATAATAATGTACTTATCTTTCATATCATACAGAAAATATACGGTAATATATCCATGGCAAAATTCTCGACATTTGTTATTCAGCTTAGAAACTCTCAAGACAGTTCGTTGTTAGCGTATATTCGCATAGTTCTCGGCAAGTACGTTTCGCGAGCGGAACGTTTCGCTTCGGAAGTAAAAAAGTTTTCAACGGGCAAGTACGGAGAGTAGATCGTAGCGATGCTTGGCGGAAACCGCGCCTTCGAGACGAAGAAAGGAGGGAAGGGCCACCAGGGGTACCGTTCTCGGATTCCTGCGAATGCAAACGCCCGCCGAAAGTAAGCTAAACCATCTCGGCGGGATGTTTCGCACGATTGCATGGCTACACACGCGTTTGTGCGCGCGAGCGAGAGAGCGAAAGAGAAAGAGAGAGAGAGAGAGAAACGTGTGCTTATGTGCTCGCGATAGTTTGTCACAGTCAAGTGCTCGCTAAGTATGCGAGACCATTTGTCTCCGATCTTCTATTCTGGCACGGGTGTCATTCTACGCTCGCCGCAAACAGAATTAAATGTTTCTGGCTCGTGCTTCCCTTCCCGTACCACCTATCTGTCCCCATTCTTTATCTTACGCCCGTCGGTTTCCTCCACCGAACGAGAAACACGAAAATTTTGGTGGATCAGGCAGCTGTTACAGCCAGCGACACGGTGGATGTAAGTGAATGATGGCGGGTCTGTACCCACGTTAAATTTTACCTGAAATATGTATGTCGTAAGCCCCTTGGCTCGTCACTTTTATTAGTTTTATTATATCTCGTCTCTCTCTCTCTCTCTCTCTCTCTCTCTGCGATATATTCGTAATTCTCGTGTAACACGCCTATCTCCAGCATCGCTCAATATGTTAAACTACTATTGTAATTGAAGTTGAGACAGGTTAGAAAAGTTTGAATTATCGAGAAATTAAGTTTTAAAGTCAGTCGATTATCTGAAGAACAATTTGTTTTTTTTTGTTTTATAAATTATATAAAAATCAAAAGAAGTAAGTAGTACAGTTAATTCAATTAATTAATGAACATTGTAGTTATTCGTGTCTAATTACGTTTTCAGTTGTATTAGAAAAATTCTTTTAATTTCTACTTGAAAAATTGAAAATTGAATGAATTTTCATTTCTTACCAATCATTTCTTGCTAATCAGTAATTTATAATTATAGATTCGCATCCAGCAGTAATCTATGCCTTATAATTACATGTCTAAATATCAATGTGTGATTTCTAATCAACGATTGGCATATTAATAATTTGTAATTATTCAGATCAATATTACGTTTCTATTAGAAGCACGCTGTGTGCATACTATCCATTTTAATATCGTATATGCGTAGCGCAAACTATATTGACGCAAAACATAATGCGAACATTAACTTAATTAAATTTATTATCATTATATTTCCTAATTTAATATACGCATTATACAATTACATTATCTCATACGTAAAATAAAATTGTTAAATTGATAAATTTGTTCCTGCACTCTTATTCGAAATTTATTACTGAATTTATTATTTAACCAAAAATTGTATACTTTGTCAGATACGATAGTCATTCTCCGGGCGCGATCACATCCTAGAATATTCCTGGTACTCTTAACTTTGACAGTTGGCGTCGGTGATCGGTAAATGCGGTGTCGTATCCTGCGCAATTTTTGATGGGATAAGTTTCTATCAGGGATAAATAAAGAAACGCTTGTCAAAACGACAGGCGTTTATCTTTAAAGAAGATCGGAGAAAAACCGCATATAGTGTATAGGCGAGGCCAGCAGCATTCGCGAGAATAAAAAATGTATCAGCTGCGAAACGAGAAGCAGCAGCGGATCACGAGGATAGGAGGAGGAAATACATTTCTCTTGTCTTTCCTATTCTGAAATTTCGCAACATCCATCGTCTTATCGTCTCCGCGGTTACGTGAACTCCACGCGTTCTGGGACTTCGCTCTCGCCGAGGAATTTTATCTGACAACTACTTTGGCGAATAGTAAAAGAGAGGGAAAGTCAGGAGCGCGGAAAACTGGCAGATAGGAAGAGAGAGAGTCGCAAAAAGAGGAAGAACCGAGGAGAAAGAAAAAAGGAGAAGCGAAAGAAGTAGTCGGTGAGGGGAAGGGGGGAGAAAGGGAGCGGACGGTGAAGTTCGAAATGTGACGCGGAACGTGCGACAAGCCCGCGTTCAGTCGACTCAGAGGGGAGGAGAGGGGTATGGAACCCAACCTCCAGCCTCGTTCCACCCTTCCTTCCTTCTTTCTCCTCGTTCTCTTCGCCCTTTGTTGCGCTCGAGATGCAAGAGCCGCTCTAGCGAGCGCGATCTCGTTAACGGGATATGCGCCGTGCGCCGTTCGTCGCGTCGTGCAACGTCCCGCCTTCTGGTTCCCGGCAAGATCAAAGCGAGTCACGGGCCTGTCGCGACGAACAAACGGAGCTTTTCGAGGATGCTGGCCGTGGTATTCGCTTTAATTGTATACTTGTACTTCTCTGTATGCGGGGGCCCGCGCGTCGCCCGCGGCGCAAACCGCTTTATCGCGAGATTGTATTCTGCGCCGCGACCAAAATTATCATATCGTCGCCGACGATAATCTACGGGCGATTTGCTTCCGCGATAATTATCAGCCATGTTGTCACGATTATAACTCGATTTGCTTTCTATCCTTAAATCTGGAGCCAGCGCTTCTTGCAATTAGAAGGAATTAATCTTCTGACGTTAGCCGCGTGACTGACACTCCGCGTACCCTAGTCTCATGAATCCGCGAAACCGCGGTCACCAAATATACAAGATAAACCGTATAAATTGTAAAGTACACATTATATTTGTATTTTAAGCAAACAAAGAGTATAAAAAAGTGTCCCCGTTGAACATGAAACCAAATCAAGAGTGTAAATTTTGCAAAAACAGATATAATAAATATTGTACGATGGCACGAAAATAGCGGGAAAAATAAAAAACCTACATTTTGAAATCGTTTTATTGGAATCTAAACTTCACATATTGTACATAGAACTAAAGCGAAAGCGAGAGAAGAATAAGTAAACAAATATAAATTTGTTCCTAGGTGCAACACGCTTGCTTGGTGTATTCAAAAGAAAAATGTAACTTGTAATCTTCAAACCTTTAGTCTCAAAATTTACGTGACTCACATAATAATATGCCTAACGACATTAAGTATTCATTTTTATCAATAGTTATGTACATGTCGTAAAAATCTTCTTCCGCCAAGCCGCCTTTATGATACTCGAAAGTAATCACGGTGAAACGCGCGCGTGTTTGCTAAATTTGCTAATATTAAGATAAGGCAGCGGCGTTGAGCGAGACGGTGAAAAAGGCGACGAATAGCGAGAGGGGAAACGTAATAAAAAGATAGGAGGCTCCGCGAAAGCACGAGCGTGAGATAACTAGGACAACGTGTTTATACGCTGTAAATTCGTCACTCAAGATCGTCTATGTTGTCGTCGTCGGCGTCGTCGTCGTCGTCGTCGTCGTTGTCGTCGCCGCCACGTTGCCTCGCTAAGCTAAACGGAAACATGTTCGAACGTACGTCCGCGTCGTACAGGTATTTACGAGCGTCTCGTCGAGCGAAGAAACCTCTTCGACTCGTCGCGCCGCGGTTTCGCGTCTTCGTCGTCGGCGACCGGGGATTACGCCGAGACTCTCCGTTAAAATTCATTCAGATAATCTTTGTGTCATGATTATAGAACGACCGAACTTTCCTCTTCACAACCACGAATTTCGTTTCCTTTCGTCCCCGCTAACGCGACACAACCACGAATTTTGCCGCCGGATGCCGTCAATGTCGATTCGAGGACGCGTAAATTTCCAACTAATCAACACCGTTCAACGCGAGAGAGAGAGAGAGAGAGAGAGAGAGAGCGGGGCTCTCTGCTCGCGAAAGTAGCCACAATAAGTTTCTGACCCAAATGCGAATCGGATGTAAATCGAATAAAACTTTTCTAAAATATCGCGCGTTTGTATTTGCGAATGTGAGACGACATGTGCGCACATTCCGCTGCCGCGGGATATGTCAACGACCGAAACGATGTCAAAGGCTAATATAAAATAGATAATTAATTGAATGTCTTTTAAAATTTTTTTGTCCACTGATGAAATCAATGTTCACAATTCGTTCTATTTCTACTGTAAATCAATCTTGGATAGCGCACGACTCGCGTTTTTTTTTTAGATTCAATAATTGTTTCAATGCTTTCGCAAAGAGTGACTTTTACATGTAACATCGCAAAAATTACAACGGGCAAATATTTTCGAAGCTATTTGAGATGTCAAACAGCGATTGCAGGTACATTTCCATGTTTTCATACAACAATCTAAAAGCAAACACTGGAGGCGAAGTTTACTTAAATTTATAGTCAAGCAAATATAAAAAATATATATATAACGCGGTGTGATGCGTTAACCATATAAAGTTGGGGATTTCTAAAATTTCCTCGGGCGAGCGTGCTAACAAAGCGAATAATCTCCCAATGTCTACTGACAATGGTTTGTATTGTATTGGCAACAATTTTTGTAAAATAAAATAATTCACGAGATCTCTAATGACGAATCACGAGAGACATAACTGTACGGAATTTTCCATTTATGTCTCGAAGATTAATTTTGTTCTTTGTTGCGATTTTCCATTTTAATAATGCAATACATAATTCACTACTTCCCTTTAGAGGATTACCTCTAGACCCAAGCTATATGTCGCGATTGAAGGAACGGGACATTTTTAGTTCGCGCTGCATGTAGGATAATGAGTGGTGGAACGTTAGAATTAACGATAAGTAATGAACGACTGCGACTCGAAAGTATTTATCACCCGAGAGGGTGAGAGAGATCTCCCGCGTCTTGAAAAAGGTTGGTGACCAACCCCTGATCCAGAGTCGTATCGATCGAACGTATTCTCCGGAGTGCGGACGAAGGATTTACCGTCATTGGCGAGTCGCGAGGATCGTAGGACAATTTGTCCAGCGTTCGCTCGTACATTCTAGTGCGCCGAGTTTCTCTCGGATGCAACGGACCTTCGCGCATAATAGTTTTCCAGGGACGTATACACCGGAAGTCCCTCGTTCGTGAGACTACTCCAAGTTCCTCTCCCTCTCGGTTTCTCTCTCTCTACGTTCCCCTAACAACTATTTGCTTTCCAGGTGACCTTAATCTAGGAAATGGTCACTAAGAGGCGTTCTCTCTACAAATGCAGCCAGAGAAGAGAAGAGACTAGAACGAAGGCGCGGAACATAGGGGAGGGGAAAGGGAAGACGAGAGAAATGGATGATGTCGGCTGAGGATGAAAGGTGTGGAAATATTTTGCTTACATCGTTGTCTCGAGTGGTGCACATACGCGCGCATATCCTTTTGTCAACATACGCGAGGCCGAGTAACCGCGAATACGATCCTCGAAATACATAAGTCCACGTATGTGCAAAGTTACAAGTGGCTAAAAGATCGGAAATGCAATATGTTTTCCCGTTCCGCTAAAACGTACGCCGCGCCAAATATTCGCTGCAGGTGGTTTACTTTACATCGCGTATTGTGATTTCATCGGGATTCGCACATTTCGAATCGAACAAAAATACAAACATACATACATACATACATACATACATACATATATATATATATATATATATATATATATATATATATATAAACTGATCCGCATACAGATATCGCGATTGATACTTCAAATACATTCAGAGAGACAGAGAGAGAGAGAGAGAGAGAGAGAGAGAGAGAGAGAGAGAAACCCTTTTCTCTAAATAGACAAATTCGCTTAATACAACTAAAATTTCTTTTTCGCGAATATCTTAATTTAAAAATTGAAATCTGACATTGAACCACGTTCGCGAATCTTTTGTTGAAGTATATTTCTCTATATTCCCTAAAGATGCATCGCACGAAACCTTCTCTGATTGTCGGAAAGAGAAAAAGAGGGAGAGAGGAGAGAGAGAAAGAGAGGGAGAGATACATGAAATAAACGAAGGAATAACGTGCGATAACGTATTTTCACGCTTGTCGACGAATGTGCAAATAGCGTGAAATTGACAGTCGGATGCTCCGCGGGGACGGAAATATGCGCTATCTCAAAACTCGAGGATACAACGGTACTATTATAGCACCGAGTTTCACAGGGGGAGAGGAAGGAAGGAAGGGAGGGAGGGAGGGAAAGAGAAAGAGTAAAACCGCGCGACTATTCTCGTGGAAATTCGTCGTAGCCGCGAAAAGGCGGAATTCGTAACGACCATCGTCGCCGTCGCTGTCGCCGTCGTCGTTGTCGTCTTCGTCGGTATCATCGTCATTGTCTTCCCGCCGGCGCAAAATGTCGTTCAAGACAGGGGGTTTCTTACCTCCTTGACGGGGGCTGAAGGCGCCGGTGCTTCCTGCGATGATTAGAAGCAGCAGCGGGCTTAATAAGACTCTCGAGGAAAGCGGCATCTTTCCTACACTCCTCTACCGGCGCTTGCGCGACACGGGCTCCCCTTAGCCGGCTTCCCTCATCACAGCCTCCCTGTAAGAATAAAAGATAAGGAATAAGACACGACGGGCTCGGTTTCGTCGACGAAAATGAGACTCGCAAAGGGCGCTTCCGTCAGACGAATGACGGGGCGCCATCGAGCACCGCGTCTCCGCGTCTCCGCGTCTCCGCGTGTCGGCGGGCGGCAGACACGCATTTGCGCCGGGGTGATTTCGAGGACATTTCTGACACTCGTTACGTTCGTGATAAATATATCTCGGAACTGGAACGACCGGTGTCATTAGCGTGTCGTAGCTTAGTGGTAAAAAGGGGAAGGGCACCACTATTCGCTATGACTGAACGCCGCGGTGGCATTTTTATCCGCGGCGTGATAATGGTTAATCGATAAAACATCTGAGATATCACACGTGGACGGATCTACCCCTTTTTACCTACCGCGAACGTCTGCATGCGAAGTCACATTTTGAATAGACATCAACTCGCGTTCAGCCGCGATGCGGAACGATTCATTCTTCCCTCTCCCCCCCTCGCACGCGGAAATGGGCAGCGCGCGGCCCGGTGGTTCGGCGTTGAATGGATACGGCGAAAGAACACCGCCGGGTTATCTTTCCCACCCGTTCCTCGGTTTACTTTATTTTCCGCCTATTCTTACGTCGCTGGTCGCAAACAGCGGACAGAATACGAGAACGAAGTAGACCCAGAAGGCGAGACGAGACGGGGACGAGACGTCGGGGACAGGGGACGCGGACGCGACGGCCCCCGGGGCGCGTTGGGTTTCCATTATGCTAAACCGCAAATGGAGTCCTGCGATCGAGTGTCTCTCCGCGGCCGCCCCCGGAGGCGCACAATGGCGCCTGGTATAAGGCTCCTAAGGTGTAATGTTACGTAGAAATTAAATTCGCCCGTATTCTCTCGTGGTGCACGCGCGCTGCCCTTCTCTTCTCGCTCGTGGATCTCGCTGACGCGTCGTATCCCCGTCACCGCGAATTCGTCACCGTCGTCTCGCGGCGCGACGAAAGTGCCAGCCAGCGCGCGACACTCGAGCTTTTTACGCGGCAACGCATTTGCGACGATGACTTTTGCGGTTCTCCGCGAAAAACAGCATACGGCACGGCGGCGACGACGACGACGACACGAATCGCGTGGGACGTTAATGGAGACGTGTGCTCGGTTTATGTAAGAGCAAGGATATTCAGCGTACAGCTTCACGTGTGTGTGTAACGCGTGAATTCTTCGACGGTTTTGGTATTGATTCTTTTATTAGAAATTCAAGTATAATTATCTCATTTAAAATATTCACGATTAAATTGTTTTAGCGTAATATTTTCACAGAAAATTAATTAAAAATTAAAATTAAATGGAGGATTTAATTAAGTATCGTTATCAATCGTTTATATAATACCTTTATATAATTTCTGGTACGCCTTCCTCCGAGGTTTTCTACGTAGGCAGTTTTGTAAGGGAAACGCGACGTATGCACAACCGACGAATATTGGCGTTCGAGGTTTTCCACGACGCAGCTTTTCCTCTCAAGGACTCGATTACAGGCGAACAATTTTATTTGGGTACCACGAGCACTTTTTCATATCAAGTTTTTTTCTTTTTTTATCGTGGCTACCGACGGTTACTGCAACTTGTTATATCGCGCGGCGCTTTCACCGCGACGTTGCTTTCACCGCGGAATTTAAAGATCTTTTTAGTCCTTCTCTCAACTTATAAGCGTTTGATCGATTCCGAGTAGACGTTAGATTTGCAGCTTTGACGCAGGACGATATCAAAATATACGCTCCATATTTTACCTCGCTCGAGGATATCGTGTACAGCGGGTAAACATCCAATACCGGAAACGTCAAAAGCGTGAATAATCTTCTGGCAATTAAAGTAAATATTACATGTAGATTGCTAATTACATATCAGTGGAAAAAAGCAATATTCACTTTACATCTTTGTACGAAAAAAATTGATTGTATCACTGAATGTGTATTGAGAGAGGGAGGAGAGAGACAAAGTGTTTATTGACGTTCTGAAAATGTAACTTAATAATATACAAATATCGTGCGAGAAAATACCGAACTGGTGATGAAAAGTTTATACAAAAGAAAATAACACAATAAAATAAAAAATAAAAACAGAGCAGAAATAAAAAGAAAGAAAAAAATACAAATACAAATAATTACAAGCTAGATTAAAAAAAAAAAAAAATTACAAGAATAGCATAAATAAGCATTTACATGTGAGATTAACTCAAGGCTGGCGCGGTACATTCTGCTAGAGATGACAGAATAGTTTAAACGAACCCAACGATTTTGCCTCCCTTAAGCCGACTGGCAAGTGAATTCCAGAAGGAGGTAGCAGTGTAAAGGAAAGATTGTTGATATGTGGATACGCGAGAGAGAGAGAATCTGAATAATATCCAAAGTCCGACAGGGATCGTTTTCCAAGTAACTAATTCTGACATCTGAAGCGTGACATAAATTATTTTCTTACTAACTAATGCAGCGAATAATTAAGACGATAATAAAGTTGAATTAAAATTTGAGACAACATCTGCCAGAACTACAAGCGCGGGGAAGTGAAGGTGGAACTTGGAAATGGAAAGCTAATTTCATTTCAGAGAGAGCTGATCTCGCTGTCGTAATATTTGCGCGGAAAAAAATTTTTATGGCTTTCGAAGAGCACAACAAGTTTAAACCGCAACTCCCGACAAGTCATTACCATTGCATTTTCTACTTTTCCCCCGACATTATGCATCACAAATGAACATGAAAATTAAGACGTATCTTTCATCGTCGTATAGCAAACAAAAAAGGGAAGAAAATGACCGAGATTACAGAGATCTTGTGCGTGGAATTCGTCTTGTATTTAAAATAAAATTATTATGTTGCTGTATTATAAAGATAAAGAAAGAAGTAGAAAATGCATGCGATGTAACGCAAGTAAAAATATATGTAAGAATTCCTGTTTCTTTTTTTCATGTTGTACTTGCATACATGGAATAACTCCGTGTTCATAAATAATACATTTTTAATTTAATTTTTCTTATAACGTTTAAACAGCGTCGATATTAAAAAAATTTAATCTCATAAAAATATGGTTAATTCATCCATTGTGGAAGATGGATGGAAAAGAGATGTTAAAAAAGAGTGCTATGCAAAATATTTGACTCTATAGCTGATAAAGGCGCACATCAGAAAATCGCCGAAGCTTCATCTATTTCACCAGATATTCTAACAGTTCCGATACACCCGACATTTTAAACGCTCAACATCTTTTTCCTCTCGTTTTACGTGACAATACAGGTGGATTCTAGGATCTAGTCGGCTTCCAAACAACACCGGAGATTTACAATGTTGGTTCAACGTTTACCTGCAGCGCCGTATGTTTAGAAGACGAAGAATAACAGGTTGAGAAGGAAGAAAAGGGAGGCGAGAAAGACGGAAAGCGAGAGATAAGACCATCCAACAACATTGTTTCTTCCCACGGAACATCCTTGTCGTTTTAAAGCTAGCTCCGCAGCGCAGGGGAAGCTTCCGCTTTGACGGTTTCCTTATTGATCGCGCAAATTGTATTCCTCGAACCTAAGGGATTGCAATATTGGCGCGACGCGATTGCGATGATATTGTCGAAGACGATGCGAGAAATTGGAAACGGAGAACTAGAGGAATTCGCGAGGGCGAAGAGAGATCTAAATAAACCCTCGTCGCGCAACGCATACTTTGCCGAATAATGAACAACGCTTCTCCATGATTTTTCTTCTTAATATAAATCTAAACACGTGTCACTTACGGGATTATCGAAATGTGGAATAAATCGAAACGTGTCTCTTGAAATATCGCGGAATATCTTTTATATTGCCACATGCAGACGCGAACAAAAATAAAATGTGTAGAAGAAAGATCTACGTTATCTACTTTCAAAACGTGACGATCTACACTGACAAGAGAAAAATGCTTGGTATTTCTAACTATTATTGCATAAAAATAATTACGGCTAAACGATCCATTTTTATAATTATTACTGCTACAATATTAATATTATGTTCATAGTTTTATAAAAAAAATTTATCACACGGAAAGAACAATATTGCTGAAAAAACAATATTGCTGAAAATTTTATCACATGGAAAGAATAATATTGCTAATCTGAAAATAATTGTGTTAAACTATTTAAAAAAATTGTATCGAAAGTTTAATCTGGTTGCTAGAATGTCAAAACTGTTTGCAGCAGAACTATCAAGTTTGGGTGTCCTACATAATTATTTTGATCGTCCAACATAAAATTATTTTCTGATCTGTATTTAGCTTTTTAAATTCTGCAATAAAATTGTTGTTTTCGTGTATAAATTATGATAATTTCAAATAATAAAAATATCAACATACGAGTAGCAAAAGTAAAATAAATATTTTTATGTAGTAAATTAAAATGCAATCGCAATTATAGTGACTTATTTTTTAAACATTCGTTTACCACTTATGTAGTAATAATAACTAATAGTTATGATTTGCATAGTTAAACTGCAAATATATAATTGGCACTAAAAATGATTTAACGATCATGAATTATCGTTAAATTATGATAATAGCAACCATTTTTTTCTCTTAGTGAACCGTTCGTTGAAAAACCTTCGGAACTTTCTTCTCTCTGCCTAAAATGACACAGGGCATTACTCGCTCAAGAAGAGCCTCAATTTGTCCAGTGCGAACTTTCTATAAGGTCGCGGTATGAAATAGCACACGCCAGCATCTTAAAAATCGAGGAAAATACCTCACGCGCAATCGATACGCTGCCACGCTCAGCGGCTTGCGAGATGCAAATGGACCACTTTCACGTGTCATCGCTTATAAATCTCTCTTCTCCCCGCGCAGATTCTTGTCGGAACGCGAAGCGGAGGGTAAACGATGGATACGACGTCGAACGCATTCGGGGAAAAACGAGAAACGACCATGCGCAGAAAAAAAATAAAGAATAAAAAAAAACAACACACATAGAAGAAGCTCCATGCGGACAAACAATGTGGTCTTATCCAGCGGAAAATTTCCGCGACTCACATCAGCTACGGACATATATGGAAGGACCTCTTCTTCTTTTGTCCCGTCTGGCAGGGGCATCGCACGCCTCGAGATCGGCCATTTGCCAGACGAGATTGAAGATTTGCGCCGTTGGTTCGCCGGTTATTATCGCCGAAGCGTATAGATGAAGGGAAAAAAGGATCAGGATGTGAGGGGAGGGATAAAAACGGGTGACGACGGGGAAGTTGAAGTAAGACAAAAGATGAGTAGTTCAACGAAGATGGAAGGATAAAGAAGCAAGAAAGAGGAAAGAGAGAATAGAATCGCACTGGTTTACCGTAGTAGATCTCCCAAACGATTCTTTCGCTCGTCGGAAAAAGGAAGAATCGAGAAAGGAGAGAGAGAGAGAGAGAGGCGAAATGGAGGGAAAAGACGACAATATTGTGACGCGGGACGCAAACTTGGTCGAAACTTTGATGGACGATCCGACTACGATGAAGCTGGACCGTCGTACTTTCATGAACTGGAAGAAGATACGATCGCGAAGCTTCGCGCGAAGTCCTTTCGAACTGAGTGAGTTGTGTGAACTTATATTTGGAGTGTATGCTCAAGCAGGCTATCCCGCTTAACTTCCGCTCGAGACTCGATGATATTTTCCACCGTGCTCCGTAAAAATAGCGTTCTTCCTCTTAGAAAAAAAGGTGAATGTGAGAAACCGAAAATCAAGATGAAACAATTTGTATCATATTAATTATAAAATATATTTCTAATAAACGAACGCAAACACTTAAAAAAAGAGTTTAGTAATAACAATCAATCCTAGATGATGGTTACTAAGCCTTAGTGAAATAGTTTGAATTAAATATTTAGTTAATATAACCAAATATTTAGTAACTGTTTGGTAACCGTTTAATAACCGATTGATTACTATTATTATATTTGGTTATTATTAACATAATTACTAAATATTTGATTATATTAATCAAACATTTCATTGAAACTATCTCACCAAAGCTACATTATTATTATTAATCTGTTTTTTTGTAGTATATACATGTATACACTGAGAGAAAAAATTTTTTAATTTTAATAAATATTTTTGAATGCTGCTAATGAAATATTTACTTACAGTACATAAACATTTTTTTAATAAAAAAATGATACTTATGGTTTTTATACTAAATAAACATATATTTAATAAATATTTAATTAATGCTATTCAAATAAATATTTATTAAAATTTATAATTTTTCCCCCCAAAAAACATATACATATCCAATTTTTATAGATGTGCATTTTATATTTTTAATACGCCACCTACGTACATACATGTGTATTAGGGTGAGTCAAATGAAAACGAGACAGACTGTATACGTTTCGTTATAACTCACCCTAATACATATATATATATATATAATAATCATTCATAATAACGTTGTAATTGCACCTATAATTTCGATAGGACTATGTGCTTGCATTTAAATCATGTCGATTTGAAATGTGAAAGAAGTCGCGTAAGAAGTTACAATGGCGGATGACCGTGCGGTATTCGAAAAAATTAAACGCGAGACGTGTTTCGTGACGCAAATCCTCCTCGCGAGGTCGAAGCGATTTCAAGCTGTCGTGAGTCGCAATCGTCTCGATCGTGATTTCTCGCCTTCCAATCGTTAACACGTGCGCATTCTCGTTCCCCGTAATTATCCCTCCCGTCGTCTCCTCGCATGTATCGCCCGCGCAAATGGACGTACAATTTACCGCACGCGCTTTCGTCGATCTCCCCCTTTCCCTTTTACCTCGTCCACTTTGCACCACGGGAATTTCTCCCCGCTATCGACGCCGCCGTCACTAGGACGATTCCGCGTAATTCGTAGTTCCCACCATCCTCAATCTCTCATCCCTCCGTACACTCGCCGGCGAGTGTGCGAGGTATGCGATTCTCCGCTGCCGCGTGGAGCCAATTACATCGTAAGAAACGTTAACTTAGTTTGTCAAGCAGTTAGCGCGAGGGAAGGTAGTCTTACCTCCCTCGATGGTACGTGTACATCCCTAGCGATAACGGCGCTGCGGGACGAAGAGATATCAAGTTATAGTTGGGAGCATCCCACCTCGTTCGCTCTATCCGCTCTATCCACCAATACCAGAAGCATACGCGTGTAAAGGGACGGCAGGGCGGCGCGGCGTCGCGGAGGGCGGCGAGAAATTCCAGGATCGACTGTGCAAATCGCGAGAATCCGATACGCTAAATTCTCGCGACTCCTTCCGACCGTAGCGAAAAGATCTGATAGCAGAGGCATTAAATTTAAATGACAAATCGACATACATATAATAATAATTCCATTCTTGCCTCATAGGTATGCATGTAGGAACTGTTGCAGTATAAACGCGATCGCTTTCGCCTAATTGACACTTCACGTGAAACGGGCTAATTTACAACACGCCAAAAGCGACTGGATTATACTTACACGTGTAATCGCCACTAAAGCTTCGCTCCAAACTAAAGCTTTCCCCTCCAACTTCGAAACCGCGCTGACTCGGACGGGGAATTAACAGGGGTATATCAGAAATCGGGTCATGCCCGTCGTCGTCGTCGTGAGGACGCTGTAAAGTTCTCTGGATTCTGATGAACGAGGTACGAAACCAATTCCGCGCGGTAACCAATTATGTCGTAAGAAACGGCGTTCTCGAGCGAATTACGGTGGCGTCTCGCAACGTATGGCGGACTTCTGCAGGTTCAGTTGCAAACTTATTCTATTTAAGAGGCGTTGTTGATCAGAGCGGAAAGCTGCATAGCCCCCACGAAAACCTACGCCGGCAGGGCAAGTGATACGGGACACTTGCTCTGTAATTCTGATCATCAGTCCCAAGTATGCCACTAATAATGTAAAAATCAATGAATCATGTTCGTATTCATGAGTGTACATATTTATTAATACACTGATCAATAAGAACTTTCCAATGATTACCAGTGACTTTTCATTGATTTTCAGGTTAAGATAATCACTGATTTATCAATCCCAAGTATGTCACTGATAATCAGTAATTATTCACCGATTCAGATTTGGAGAGTAATAAATATATTGTTTGCGAGACCTCAGAACAACCGAGATTGGACTGCACTGCTCTAACTGTTATCGCGTTGTAACTGGCATGTCATATCATCTTCTCCTTCTTCGAGATTTAAAACAGAAATACATCCCCAATAGAGGATACACGCGACAAACACCGGATACGCGCGTAATTAAGCGGAAAAGCTAAAAAACCAATACTTCTCGTACGCGATTCTTCGACATCGAGCGAGAGAAGAGTGCGGCCGACGGTTGCACGGGGTGGTTTCGACACGGGGAGCTAAGCCGAAGTCTTCGAGGGTGGTGTTGGCGGCGGTGGTGGTAGTGGCGGCGGCGACGGCGACGGCGGCAGTGTGGTGAGGCGAATCGAACGAAGTCGTGCTAAGCAACTTAGATTAGTTGAATCGACTGGTCTCGGCTGGCGAACCGCCAGGCCAAATTGTCAAGAGAATTGCTCTCCAGGTCTCGCCATCGCGTTCGGGGGAGTGCGCGGCGAACACGCGCGCGCGCGCGCACCTATTTCCTCTTCTACTCTTCACCGACGTGTTCTTTCATGCGCGGCGAAACAAAAGCGGGCCTGTTGACGTAGACGGAAATCTAATTCGCGGAAATGGACGTCGTTGATTGTATTCCTGCGGCTTGGTCATGCTCGCACGCCACGCCGCGCCGCGCCGCGCCGCGCAGCGCCGCGCACAAGATCCCGATGGCTTAAGAAATTCTTTGCGATTTTGCGGGCACGGCGCGCTGCCTCGTACGTGCCCGCTGTCGCGCGCTGTCGTCGAATTGGAACGCGATATATTCCTTGAGCAAGAAATCATTTCATTTTATCGACAGACGCGTCAATATAGGAGCCGGGGCGCGCGAGGAAATCAACTGCAACGTTGATGTATTTAACGATACATCCTCGAGGTACATAAAATCCGCGGAGAAATATTGGATTTCTCGTAACGCTTTCTTTCGCCGCGCGTAATTATCGTATATACCGATGCAAAGCGCGCTCGCCAATTTGGCAACATTAAAGCATAATATTATGATATTTTATAATAATATATAACTCATAGGATATATTATGTAATTACTGCACGAAATATTGCGGGATATAATAGCATTGTGTTTACGGTGTCGGTTTCTATCGCTTATAATGAGAAAGTGATTATTGGATTCAATGCAGAATCGAAACAATGCACACGTTATTGTTAAATCCGCTGCAATATATGTATCATTTAAAGACTATAATGATACTATTACGATAAAAAAGAGCCCTGCCACATCTGCGTTAATGCAGTCTTATGATGAGCACTTATTACAAATTTCATTTGCACTTTTCAATAAAAAAGAAAAAAAAATTATATATTTTTGAAACATATGCTCGTACATTCTTCTTTTCTACGAAATCTTGAATTCATCCCAAATATTTCACCTCTAACGCACTGTGTCGACTATCAAATGGAAACGGTAAAACGCCATCGGACTGGACCGTCTAATAAAATCGAAATTAAGCGATCCCCCTCCCCCCGCCTACCCCTGTTCAGTATCAGTTTCAAGTACATTGAAAGCACGAAAACCGAAGAATCGACAACTCCACTCGACGCTTCGGTCGTTGACGAATACGGTCGGTGATAAAAATGATGGTTGGCCGTCTCGGAGGTCGACTCGCTCGCTCGCTCGCACGCGCACGCATGCAGGCCCAGCTTACCGCTCTCGTCAAAGGCGCTTTTATCTAGATCCTTTAGTTCCGTCCCGATCGAAGTTGTACGGCCAATTCGTTTTATTGGATTGCGCGTAAGGGCGGCGCCGTTTTTCCGAGTTACCGCCGCGGCGCGGCGAAGAAACCTTCCGGGCGCGTCCTCATCCATCATCCGTCTGCGTGGTACGCCGAGTCATTTAACAAACGTCTCTTCGGGATCGCATATTGCGCCGACCGCTCGCTCGCTGGCGTTCTCGCGTTCGCCAGGTTTGACCGCGATGTCGTGGCAATCAGCTCGTTTAGCCGCACGAGGCACACGCATGATTCCGAAATGCGGGCTAAGTTGTAATTGGACGCGCAAACCCCCGAGAAAAGGAATTGACTCCTCGTGTAAAATCAAACAAAAAAAAAAAAGTTCTCGAGATCTCTAGTTTCCGAGAGAAATATCTTACAAAGATATTGAGCGGCTTATATCTTTCCCTTTCGGATTCGAATAATGATATTAAGGGGAACGTTGGGGACTACACAAACTAACGCACTTAATACAATTCTTGCAACTTCTCCAAACAAAATGTGTAATGGCATGTATCTATCTGCTTTTTTGTTATATAAAAATTATATTGCTGCAAATAACTACATGGACAGAATTTTCTCGTTATCCTGAAAATATCACAGTAATCGTAGGACATTTTATTTTGAAGAATTTTGAGTGATTTCTCTCAGATTTTTTAATATTTACGCAAATTTTATATTTTAAATCAGTAAGATACAAAATATGTTTGATTACTTTTACTAAACTATATAGTGAAATTTTAGTGATTTTAAAACATATTGAATAGAGTTCATGATTCTTTAAGTCTTTTAAATAGAATAAGTGCCAGAAGTAACGGTAAACAATATTTTACAATATATATCTTATAAATTTTACAATGCAGCATGAATGTTTTCCATTTAACTTGGTCGCTTATGATAAATTTACCATGCACAATGGTAATTGATTAGTGCGCTGTTTATATCATAAATAAATAATAACGTTATATATAACAACGTTATATAATAATAAATACATAGGCGTATAAAGACAAATCTCATATACGATATATCATTATGTAAAAAACTTTCTTCTCAAATTATAAAACTATCACCTTAGAATGTTGCACAGTAATTTTGATTAAATAGTTTATAAAATGTCTTTTGTGTTGTATATTTCAAAAATTGCTATTATTATTCCTAGCACAACTAATATTTGATAGATTGTCAAGTTGTCCCAAGCTTATTACCGCATACAATAAAATTTGTAGCAAATTTTGCAATTCTCTCGAGCATCGATTTGGACAATTAAAGGTTCATTACTATTATATGTATACTTGTCGAATCAAGTTTAGAATATCACTGTCATCTCTCCTCCTTTAATCATATCACGTATGCAGATGTTACGCTTACAATTTTAACTTCACGTTTCATAAAAGCGAGAGAATGTTCTCTCCTTGCAATTTCCCAAACTTGCTAAAACTTATAAAAGTAATGGAATATAGCCGCTTTCGTATCGCCATGTACCGACGCCGCGACGTCATAACTCGTTCAACTATAAGATAAACGAACTAGCGAGTTCGGCCGCCAGTCAAGCGCCTTTCGTGCTCCTCTGCACGTTCGCAGTAATAATAAAAACGGCGGTCGAATTTGTCAGGGAGCGACGCGGAGAGTGGCTCATATTGATCAAATGCTGTGCTAGTTTCCGCGCGCGATCGATAGCGAAAGCTACTCACCGGCTTCCACTATACGAAGGCACGGTCCTCCATATTTCTACGCGTTTAACAAATCACGCTATTGCACCGCGCTGCGTCGTAATTGCCATTGCCTCCGACTACTCTACAATGTTAATATTGTCTTCGGAAAGCGCAAGTCGGTAGACGGAGATGCAATCCGACTTCGCTGGCTTCTGGCTCGTCGCGACACTCGCATCCTTAATTGAAAAGCGGAATTTCGAATCTGCACCAATCGGCTAATAGACTCGCAAGAGCTGCCCGCATACGAAAGCGACTTTTTCCCTCCCCCTCCTCGAGTGCGCGACTAGTTACAATTTCAAATGCACGCCGGTTACATGTAATACGAATTTACAACGCACGATTTTGCACGGACCAGTATCCACCCGCGTGCTGCTGCTTCTCTCTCCGGGGACCGCCTTTTTCCCATGAAATTAGAATGTTGCCGTGCGAGAGCGCCAAGATTAATTGCAGCAACGTCTTAACGGTCGTTACCGTCCTATCGAGAAGGTAAGAAAAAAAGGTCGATCTCTCGACTGACTTATCGCGAACCGCATCTAATGTTATTAATGACCCAGCGATCGATCGACGTCGTCGATAATTAAGAAGGTTTAATCTGGACATTTTCGAGGAAGTAACGTTCGCTGTATTCCGGATATTGAAGACTGACCGGAAAAGACGATTTTATCGATAGCCGCATTTTTCCCTCGTAAGAAACCTCCGAAATGAGGTTCGTGCTTTTTTGCCGCTGACACCGCTCGTTATATAAGATGATCCATTATATTGCGTTAATTTTTTTTAATTAATAAGTATCAGAAATGTGGAGTAAGATATTATTGCAGGCAACTCGCGAAGCGCCGTTAATTATTACCAAGAAATACATTGTAACAAAATTTTATATATATATAAAAGAAAACCGTTTGCAGAATATACGATGCATCGCGCATGTTCGCGGACGTTTAAATAAGCAAAAAGTTCGGTATGATCGTAGCGCGGTTGCAAATGTCACTGTCTATTATTTATGCCTGAACATGTGGGATAAAGAATTCATGGCGACGATGGTTCCATCGTACTTTCCTGCACTATCGCCGTCCTTCCTCTCAACAGCATATTATTCGGCCGGCGCGTTTCCGATGTCCCGCGTCCGTCGCCCGGATGTTCCAAACTTCTTACCAATTCCCGCGGCGGTCTGAACGCGCGGTGGCGGCGGCGACGGCGATCCGGCCGACGCGATAATCGAAGATCGATCGCCCGACAGTCAAATACGTCTTTACTCCGTGTTCGTTTGTGAGTCCCATTAATTCTCACCACCTCCGTCGGCGACGTATCGGCGACTCCGACCGACCAATTATCTCGCGGTCTGACTACCATCATTAACGATCCCCCGATTTCTTGCGCGGACGCGTAGCCATCAACAACCACGAGTCCGGCAATACGGACACTGTCTCGGAAACTGATACCAGCTGTCCAAGACGGATGGACGTTGGCGTGGAGGGTGGCTCTATCGGCCGACTCGAAATCCTTATCTGTCCGGAAGGTTAATCTCGGTGAATCCCTTTCGCAGGGTGTTATCTCCTTTAGGTTCAGATCTTATATAGCGTTTCCAACGGGGCGACGTTATGCCCGCTACAACGACGGTAACGGCGGCGACGGCGGCGGCGTCGACGACGACAACGGCGACGATGACGTCGGCACCATCATTGATTCCGTCGCCACGGGCGTCGTTGTCGGGAACTTTTCGATTTCTCAATAAATCTCGACGCTCTGCCTCGTTTTCATCCATTTTTCCACTTTTCGTTTTCCCCAAATCGTCAAACCCCCGTCCTCTTCTAGATCTATTCATTTCTGCCTTCCTGACTCTCTGTCCTGCCGGTTTCTTTCCTTTTTCTCTCTTCTTTTATCAATATTCTCTTCTCTTCTATATTACCCTTGCTCCTCGTTAGTTATTCTTGTACAAGACTCGGATAAATGACAATAGATAATCTTACTCTAGGAAGATACATGTAATCGCATTCTGATATTGGCTCAACTTAGTTTCCATCGTAAACTATCTGGAATACAACAATTGCCCTGATCGATGGCGGCGCGGATATCGTTCCAGGAAACTCTAGCTCTTCGTCTTGCAGCTTCCGCTCCTGCTTTCCACATGAACACCTCCTCTCTATGGCAGAATTGCCTTCCACCGCAACGATAACCATGAAAATTTCGCAAAACGTTTTCTCCAAACTCGATTTTTCGAAATTACCGATGGAACTGTGAACTTGGATTTTCTCGTTATAAATGTTGGAGAGCCGATAGAATGCGAAACTGGAAGTAAAGCCGATACGTAACGAGGTCCATAAATAGTCCTTTGAGCCAGCCATATTCAAGCGGAGCCCGTAACAGAGAAGCAACGAAAGTTGGATAAGACAGCTGGCTATTTTAAAGCACCGCTCCTAAATATATCAGACAATTCAAGTTTTCTTCGAGAAAATCTGCGATTTCAAATCCCGTGCGGGCAATCCTCGAGTATATCGGTCTGCTGGCGACGGAATTAAGGTTCCCGCGTTGCCGCGAGAATATGGGAAAACCGAAAACGTCGCAAATATCCTCTACGAGCCCGTTGTAAATTGGTACATCGCACTCTTTCGCCGCTCCAATCTATAAAGCCCGATTTGTTGGCGTAGGCGTAAGCTGATTTCGACGTCTGGCTCGGCGAGCACGGGGGAGGAGGGCGGGGGATTCAGCTGCCATCGTCCTTGCCGTTCTTGCTCGTACCTCGGTTTGCGGATTGGAATACGCTCCGGGCTGATACGACGTCCGATTCGAATTACGATCCGCGACTGTGTTCGAATGCTACCGGGCGAGCGGACTCCCAGCTCTCGCCCTCGTAAAATCATATCTCACGATCGATCCGCAGCATGCATCCGCCGCACCGCATATTCGGTGGATCGGCAGCGACCAACGGGGGCAACGCTCGCGGAGAAAAAAAGGCTCCGGATCAATAGCGAGAGCTATTAATATCAGAGAAACAACGTCCAGGACATTTATCGCGATACTTATTTATAGATCTAATAAAAGCTTTTATGCTCTACATATTGATTTTTTGTATTATATTGCAAGAATAGAGTTGGAGCCTGCGTTCCATTAAAGTAAAAATGAAACTTTAAAAATTTCCGCTGCTGCAGATTCGCCAATATTTAGTACATTCGCAACAGATTTAACATCGTGCATTTTTAAAGAAACGATCACACCAATAAAAACATCAAACTTTTAGATAGTATTTCCCAAAAAAAGCTGCATCCGTTCTGTTAAAGCAATCACTGCAGTCTGTATCAAGTGCAGTCGGCGGAAACCGGGATGGAGGAGGATCGAATGTTCTAATTAACTTTGACTAATTCGACCAGCAGACGGTTAAAATTAGAAAATAATGATGTGTTGCGAGGCTGCTAAAAACATATACGGCTGGCGATTAGCGGCAAGATAAGAGCGCAACCGACACGCGCTCGCTCACTATCGGATTTACAGCTTAATGTATGGTGAAGGATAAAAACTTCGGGGAGAACGCGCGGCGAGCAGAGCTACGCAAGACGCGCGAATGTGCATCAAACTGCGAGAATTATGTAACTACCTATGTAGAAATAGCGCAAAACATTCCAGGAACTTCCGAAGTTTCCAACAACATTCGTGTTACTAGCCCGGCACTTCGTGTCAGTAAATGTAACGAGTTCCGCAGTTTCTCCCCATCCAATTTTCCATCTCTTACCGCCCGCCGGCTCCTTCCTATCGCCATCGACTCGGAAGGTAGTCAGGAGAAATAACGCACTGACTTAATCAGACGTCAAAATGAAAGTACGAGACATTAATCGGATCACGGGACAAGTTTGCAGTGAACGGGAGGATACTTTACTTTCTTATGTGCATGCGTACTTTATTCTCAATAGCAATGAAAATATACCAGAATTTTTTTTTAAAGATACTTAATCCTCCCCGGATATCGTAAGGATTTGAAGAATTTAAGATGGAAGAGCGCTCCGCTGAGAGAATTGTGCTTTCTTTACGCGCGCGGCCGCAAGATTTATTTATGTGTAATAAATATATTTCTTTCTTCAAACTATTTACAATTGTCTTAAATAATCATTTCTAACACGTAAAATACTGATTTTTTTTCACAAAGTAGTTCATTTCCTATTATTTTCTTTTTCTATTTTCTGTAAAAAAAATTTTCAGGTTACTAAATAATTATAATTATACTTTTATGAAACTGGCTCCGTTAAACTATTTTATGCTGGTAAATACTAACCTTGCATTTATTTAAAACTACAACAATTTTTTTTATGTGCACGTATAAAAAAGAATTTTTTACTGCAACAATGAATTTTTGCCGATTCTGCCTTAAATTCGGACACGTAAAAGAAAAGCAGTAAAAATCGGGGTCTCGGGTCATATAATTATGCGCACGTATTTTTAAATATTGAAAGAGTATGCCAGAATTTGTTCAGATTTTTTGGAGCTCAAAAATCCTTTGAATAACCGTCCCTCGGTAACTCAGTGTGTCTAACCAGTGAAATTCAACGGAGGGTTAATAATATGAAATAGTATGATTCAGTCAATACGGATTACATTATCGATGTTATACATTCAGGAAGAGCTAATCTATCATTTATTTTATTCTCTAATTTCGGCATTTACTGAATTGAAAACATATAAAGTGACTTTAATTATCGAAATGGCATAGATTAGTAATTAGAAAAGTTATACAGAAATATCACATAAGAGATGTTATTGAGCACTAAAATTCTATTATGACCGTTCGTTGGTCTTCTCTCGATTTTAATTGTGGTATTTGTTTTCTACCAAAATTAAACAAGTTTATTTTTTTCCAAAATCTGGATTATGGCACTGGTTTTAATAAAAATTAAACAGAAAACAAAAAATATAATAAATATAAGTAGTAATAATGTAAAATTTCCGGTAAGAACCAAAGAGGTCCAAAGGTTTTTTTATTAATTAAAAAAAAATTAGATTCCTTAAAATAAATTATATCATAAACGGTTTAAAGAAGTTTTTTGTTTCCTAAAAACGAAGCTTTTCGAACTTGTTTAGTTTTGATAGAAATTCTTCACTCGTGTGTCATACATACCATTTATAATAATTAACAAAATATAAAAATTTATTTCTTTATAAATATTAACAATTATCCTTTGAAAGAAAATGCCGCGTATTCGGCGGAACTCGGTCAGCATCCACTCGGCGGTGAATGCAATAAGTTTTATACTTTTCCTCTGTACCTAATTTTCTGTCTCTTTCGATCTTTTCTTGTGGGACTTTTCGCCGTCGTCGCCTCGAGGCTCGAAAGAGAATCAGCGCGCTGACTTAATTAGGCGTCGAAGTGGAATTAGGAGTCAACAATGGGGTCCACCGTCTCTCACCACCGCTTTCCATCGTCCTCGGTCTCCACCTTGTCTCTTTCGCTTTTCCGGCTTTTTCCGGGACGCGAGCTCCCTTCGCTCTCTCACCTATCCTCCCATCCTACGCGCAGTCCTATCGGACATACACGTACATACACACACACACACGCGCGTACTCTCACTCTCTTTTTCGCTCTCCGCGAGTTCATCCTGTCCCGCAAACCAGACCACGCTCCGTAGATCCTTTTCGCCCCCGTCTTTAGTCCTGCGCTCTTGCACGCGGTCGAAATTGCGGTTACCAACCACGCTCGAGGTATCCAGGAAATCACGAAGAGAGCTTTGCCTTTCGCCCGCTCGAGACGGGGGAGAAGGATCGATGGGAGAACGTGTAAGCCGATTTCCAGCTGGCGCTCGATAGCGGCCGTCTCGCGTTACGCCGAAACAAAGCGAACGCGGACAGATACCGAGGATTCTTGCTGCATCTTTCACTTCTGATGATTTATTTATCGGTCGCACGTATGTACGTGCCGCGATAAATTATCTACGATTTGGCGAAACAAAAGTTTCAAATTACGGCTGACGTATATGTGTAATAAATAAATGCATAGTTTATATTTCTGAGATAATTACACTCGCTAGTAAAAATCTACATTTCTTTCGTTTCGATGAAACGCCGCGTGACCATCAGATGAAATAATGATAGAGAACAAAAGGAAGAAGCGAGAAGTCTCCGTTGAATCAAACGTTATTAAAATGCCGACCGTCACGATTCGATAGCGAGGTCGCGATGGCGAGGGATGACACGATCGAGCCTCTCCGGTCAAGTTTTCTAGGGTCGATCAACCGTCGCGCGGTGCTGTTTTATAAAACGAAACCCCGGGACTTTGACCTAAGCCTTCCGCACACGAAGACATCCGGCGCGGACATCGGGACCGGAGATGGAGAGGCGAAAGGCGGAGATCGGAAGCGAGTTGTATCGAAGTAAGCCGATTTTATGGGGTTTTCTCGCGGGGAATACCCACTTCGTTCTCCGGACCACACTGAACGACTTGCTGACTCTGTGGAAAAGTGACTACTCCCCGTCCAATGGTAGTCGAGGACGTGCGAACTTATACGTCGTCCGCTTCAAAATTTTCTCTTCCGCCAGCCTCATACATACGGAGGATGCTGTATTTATGTAAGGCAGACCATCGCTTTTATTGCCACCGATTTCGCGCAACCGCAACGGCAGTTTTAGTTAAAAAGAGACATTATTAAAGCGACGTACTTAGAATTCAATCCTCGGCTCCCGTGCGTTTAGAGTGGCAGATATGTATATTTAATTCGATTGCTTTTCATCTTAAAATCTGTCGATCTATTGTTCAGGGAACAATACAAACTTGTCTATTTTGACTATACAGCTGTTATCTTATTTATTCACACGTAATACGCGATTATAACTGTATAATTGTTTTGGCAATAAAATATTGAACTGTTTTAAGATGTCAAGACGTTAAAGTGCATTAAAGTGTACACGCGATATTATTTCTCAGGCGACGAAATATTGGCTGACTAGAGAGAAATTTATCCGCGGCTCGGCAGTCACTGCTTCTACATGAACTAGTTTTAAGTTTCTAAGGTGAGTAATGCTGGTAAAGGGGGAAGTTTCGAACCTATTTTACTTAAAGGAGATTTTATGAAGTTATATATATGGTACAGTTAAGTTCGTTAGTTGATAGAACGGTCTGTTTTCTTTTAATTCGTTACAATTAAAATACTCTCTCCCGTACAAGTTTTACTTGTTTAATAATAAGCGCAAATTATTAAGTTTTATTCAATTTCTACGTTATTGCCATTTCATTTTTGCTCTTTGGGAATGTGCTGCGAGTGTTAACGTCGAAGTATTGAGATTGGGCGTGAGATAATTGTCGATCGCTGCCGTAGATCTGCACGTTACAGAAACGTACGTATAAATATCTAATACACAAATTCACGGGTTGCGTTTTGAAAAGTAAGTCGTCATTAAAACCGACGAATAGCTTTCAATTCAAAGGCATGCTGATCGCGTAGCACTCTAGGAATTTTATTCATCAAATCGCTCGACTGAATGGATTCATTACAAAAAATCGGATTTCGAATCGAATTCATTGGGAACGGCGGGGTCATGCAGATATCGCGGGACCCCTATATATTGAGAACGTAAAGATTCACTGAATTTCATGGTTTGAGTAATTTCACGCGATCGCGATCTCAATTAAAGCAATATTCCAGCTCGAAAAATCGCATCGAATCGATGCGGCGACGAAAGTACGGTGATCCAAATTGCTGAACGGAGTATCATCAAAATTCTATATGCCATCAAAACGTTCTACGCCCCGATAGAGAGTGTCGTACAGTTATTACAGAAATTAGTCAGTTAATATCAAGTTTCTACAACATGCTTGAGACTCTTGGAAAATCTGAATATCTGTCGATATTCTATCAAATTAATTATTGTTAATTGAAATAACTAATTGAAGAAATATGAGAAAGTGCCATTTCTCAATCGAAGCGGATTTTACTATTTAATAATATTTTCATATCAACAAAATAGTAAAGACTCTCGAGATTAAATACAATAATACGTAGAGAAGGCTAATGAGAGTGCTGCGCGGTTCTTTTTGCGCGAAAGTAATTGAGTCAGTTATAGATCGAGAGATGCATCTCTTTTTATTCCTTGTGTTATTTATTATCACAGTCTAATGTCCAACTTATTATATAGTATAACTAAGTGAGTGTTTTACACGTAAGATGTTTCATGGAAACTACGGAGTTACATGGGTGCAGAAAAAAAAAGATGTCAAATCGCGGTGCACGAACGTAACAGTGTCAAATCGAGCGATCCAAATCGAGCGATCCAAGTTGGCGAGCAAATTGTCGTCGAAACTCGTGTTAGTCGAGCGTGGTAATCCGACCTATAACTTCGTTCGGCTGCAAGAAGGTAAACTTCTCGTGGCTGAGACACGAACACACGTATATACGTACGACCGCAAGCTCGCAACAAGGGTGGATTACATGGACGGCACTGCTACTCCGGTATAGCAGACGACGAAAAATCGAACTCGCGGCTGTGCACCGCAGTTCGGGTCGACGCACACGCCCGCGCACGCATTCCAAGAAGGGGGCGAAATCTGATCAATGCGAATCTCGACACTGGGGTGCAACTGCGCGGCAGGATGCAACTGTAAACAATGGCCGTGTAACGGAGGCTGGCGCGCGAGCGTCAGGGAAAAAGCAGTCCCGCAGTATACACATTTCGAAACCTAAAGCGGAGAGATCAACTTTGTAATTTCGAACTCTCGCAGACACAGCTGGGATTGAGAGTTTTACAAAAGGGAAAATAACATTTCATTGATAAGAGGTATCGTAGAGCACTGAGAATTTCAAGAAAGCAATTTCATGTTACAATGAAGAGAAAAATACATTGTTCTAAAAAAAAAGAGAAAAAAAACGCGTTTGTATTATCTTTCGCGTTACACGATTATCGCGGCACGCCGAAAGGCGAACTGTATTTTAAATTTAAATTCAAAACGCAATGCGACCAGACAAAAGAAAGTTTAATTTAAATTTAATTAAATCCAATCCATTCGGCAAAATCGGATCGACATATTTTTCCAAGATACGAAAAATTGAAGTTACCATAAAATTTAGCGATTAATTTTGGATGTGTAATAAGATATTAATTTGTAACATTAGAACGATACTGATTTCACATTATTTAATGAATAATTTATTTTAATAATAATGCTCATAATTTCATGGTTGAAATTCTCGTTGGAAAATTCGTTAGAAATTTGCGTTGTGCTTAAACACAACGCTGTCGAAAATAGGACGCGGAGATCCTATTTGAAGAAGATCGAGGAATCACAGATTGGTCATCGCGTTAGCAACGTTTCGCTGCGCGATCGGCAAAGTTTGATACTGCGAGCGTAAGGGAACACCCAAAAACTTCGATAATGGAAGTAATTGAATTTCAGCCGAGACGGCCGCGAAGCTAACGGCACGTACCTAACGAAATTTAATGACGATCGAATTTAATTGGATGAGGAAATTTAACGGACGGATGGTCGGGCAGTCACGTAAAAAAGTCTTCGTACGTGAATCACGGGAGGATATCGGCGGTGGTTCGACCGGGACGAGGAGGGAAAATCGAGGGAGGAAAAGGAGGGCGGGAGAAGTAAGAAGGGGTAAAAGCCGAAAGCCGCGAGACTTTGAGAACCCCGTGACGGAGTACTCGTCGACTCCAGAGAAATGGATCCGGCGATTACTCCGGATCCACGGGACGAAGTCGTAAATCGAGCCGAGTACGCTTGCTGAGCGAAATGAGTTTTGCAATAAGATCGAATCCCAATCGACTTTCGTTCGAGCGCGCGCGGCTCAGAACGATCTTCGTAAATCAAAGTGACCGTTATACTTGACGGGATTACCGTAGTTTCCGAAATCACTGTTTCATAACCACGCGCGAGGATAACGCGGAAATGACGATGCTGGAAGGAAAAAGTTTGATGTACAAGCACTTGGCATTTCGCGAGTATCCGCCTTCGTTAGTTATCGTACGTTGCGCCAACGCATTTCCCAATGAAAACAAATTGACTAATATCGACTATTAATTGACACAGATTCCAGGTCCTATTTTTTCCCGACGAAAGTTTCTCGTACGCTAATCGCTATCTATATACAATTAAGAAATATGATATATAAATAAAGTCAAAATAAACTTTTTCATGATCACATTTTCTTGTAGATAGTCAACGACTATCTAAAATTAACATATTAAAATTTATCTGATTGATTAATATCAGTGATTTAAATACTTTACTTTAAAATATGTGATTTAAATCGTACACACAAAAAATGAGGTCTTAGTTCACGTGTATTTTTATTCTTAAATGCTATGTTTTCATTTAAGTATAAAATGATCTCTTCAATTATACAACTGTTTACTTGCATCAATGACAAATATATCTGTGCAAAGTATATTTTATTCTTAAAATCATATTCTTGTTTCTAATATCGTTCGCTCTCCCATTTCCTTTTTCTTTTATTTTTTATTTTAAACTCTTTCTTTCTTTTCTTTGCTTTTTTTTCTTAAAAAAAATTTTTTTATAAACTTTTTTAATACAAATAAATTTTTAACTTTGGCACAAGTTAACAAATTAACGTTCATGTGTTTCAAAAATAACTAGTTAAAGTTAAAAGTTATTAACTTTATTTTTTAACTTTTAATTTTTTAATTACCCAACCCCGCAAATGATTTACAAAAGACTGTAACGCAGTGCGATACAAGGATATCTCCTTAAAAGTCGTTGCGGTAGTTTCGCGCAGCAAGAGAGACTCCGTTTACCTAAGAACTCGAAGCGCGTGTGCACGCCGTCTCTGTTAAAGCCCCACTCGGGTCGTTGACCGCGCACGGCCTCGTCAGACAGAGCACGTGCGCGCTGTCTGGCCCGCCTCCCCACTCTCCTCGGTTGACAGAGAGTAGGGAGGCGTCCCCACTCTCCGCGGTTGACGGAGAGTGGGGAGGCGGGCCAGACGACGCGCACGTGCTCTGTCTGCCGGGGCCGTGCGCGGTCAACGACCCGAGTGGGGGCTTTAACAGAGACGGTGTGCACGTGCACTCGGGTAATGCGGAGTTTCTTTCGCTGCGCGAGACTACCGCAACGACTTTTACGGAGATTTTTTTGCATCGTACCGCGCTAGATAGAGAAACACCGGTTGCCTGTATACATAGGCGGATCTGCTATCCACAAACAACACGAGTGAAATGTGTAATAAATCCGCCGCAACAGACTCGCCTGCATTGAAAAAAAATAATCCTAATACAAGCAAATTTAATGTTAAACGGGTGCAATTCTATTCTTTAAATAAAGTAAAATTTGTTTTTAATTAAGAATATATTTTCGCTTTGTTTCAAGAATTTATTCTTAATCGAAGATTATTTTTTCTTGACGCTATTCTAACTATAAAATATTCTTAGATTAAAACATTTATGCATTTCTTTAAGAATTCATTTTTTTGTGTGTACTTATGAACTCGATAAAATCGTAAAACGTTTAATAAAAATTATTTTGATCATTTATATATTGTGCAAGTTTAAAGCATTTACAAGAATTGTAGAAACATTCTTAAATTAAAAAAAAAATTTGATAATATGTTATAATAAATAAATATATAAATATAACATAATATAATTAATAAAAAATATTTTTTTTTACCACGTAAATCATCTTTATATTTATCTTTCTGAAATTGAATGAATCCAAAATTATATATGACTGCGGTATATTTGAATATGTGAGAAATAGCTCGCGAAGAATAAGCAATTGGAAGAGAACAAGATCTCTCAAGATATCAAGATATAAATATATCAAGATCTAATTTCCCGAGACAGTATATTTCAGTTGTCTAGCTTCGAGATTATAATTTTCCTAGACTTCGATCTGTGCGCAATCTGAATTATTTTGGAATGCTACGAGATTTCTCAAATTATCGCGTAGAGCATTGGGAAAAAATGTATTCTAGGAGAACGCAGTTTCTCTTTTTCCATTCTCTCTTTTCTTTGATATTAGAATGATGACATTCGACAAAGATCGGCTACGAATTCATTTTCTACATGGACAAGTCGCAATGTCACACTTTCAAAAATTTGAAATAAAAATACAAGCATGAAGCAAAGTTCGCAGAGTTTTAGTTAAAAAGAATCACGAAGATAAAACATCGGGGTGCTAGTCGAGTTAAAATATTCTTAGAGACTCTTGATTTTTCACCGCGTCGTGTCGGACTCGTACAGCAGATTGAGCAGTTTTTCGGTTACTGCGAGAATCAGTCCATTTTATTCCAGAGATCAGATATACTGCTGGGCACCTTGAAACGATCCCTGCACTACGTTCTGGCACGCGGTAATCTTTCCGCGACCGCACCGATGTCGGAGCATAATTGCAGCGGATTAAATTCGTCTCTTGTGGTTCCCGCGGAAATCACTTCCCAGCCGCCCTCGCGTCATTATTTTCTGCGGCGACTTACGCGGAGTTTACGTACCTGTCCCTCTGCGTTCGTTAACGAAGTTCCGGGGAAAGCTCGTCTCCGCTTTTTGTTAACGACTTCGGGAGGGCAGAGTCGTTTTCGGGCGGAAACTTTTTACCGACTGTCCATTATCTTAAACAAACGCCGAGAAGCCGAATTTTGCGGCCGGACGTGACGCGAATAATCGCCCTCTCGTCGCGTCGTCGTGACCACGCGCAATGTGGGGTTGCGTGCGCGTTTATGTGACAAACGACTCACATGACTAGTGAAATATTAAACTTTTCAACCTGCGACGGCGTAAACACGTGAATGCATAAATATCAAGAGATATTTTTTTTAGAAATAACAAGCACACATTTTGTACCCTCTTATGCATAAGAAATAACATTCGGTTTGCAACGAATATTAAAAATGGCAATGAATATCATTGTTTATGTTAATCCTTCAAAAATCTTGATAAATCTTTTTGTAAAATATATACTGAGAGAAAAAATTGTAGTAGTGACTAAAAAAATAGTTGTAATATACTATATTACATAATTATTACAATTATTTTTTTATTAGTTCTCTTAACCATTAACTTAGTTGCAATAACCATAATATAATTCACCAATACAATTTTTTTTCCTCAGTGCAAATATAAATCAATAGGGACACATTCCGCGTATTATCAAGAGCTTACTGCAACAAGACTACTAATCTATTTTCATTCTATTCCACAAGCGATTAGCGTGTAGAAGCTATCGTAGCAGTTACGGTTGAATTATTTCCAAACTATGCAGCTGAATCGCGTCGCTACAAGCTAAAGTGGTGCTCGTTGAAATAAACGTAATCTCTTCTCCGGGCCTATGTTTCCAAAACCTGGAAAACATTTCCGACGAACGAGTTTCCATACCGTCGAATCTCCCGCGTTTCATCGTTGCGATAGCCGAAGCCCCGGCGCGGCGCAACGCTGCGACCCGCTCGCTCGTTTTCCGAAAACCTGTGCACGGCACGTTGAAAAATGAATTAGTTTGTTCTTTGTGTAGCGTGTAACTTTCAATGCTTGAACAACGACGAAGATAGACACGTAACACAAAATCAATTTTTGGAGGAAAATTTTCCCCGAGAGCAGCAACACATCACTAGCGGCGGCGGCGGCAGCGGCGGCGGCGACGGTGGTGGCGGCGGCGGCGCACGGATGACGTTTTGACCAGAGCAATGGAAAAATAATGACAGTAAAAATTTTTAAAACCGTCACGATGGCGATGTGTCGGCAGCAACGCCCGGTAACAATTTTGTTACGAGCAACATGTCCGAGTAGCTCTTTTCCGGTCTTTTTTTTGGTTTTTTTTTTGGTTTGCGAGACTCGGCAAACGTGCGGGCCACGACCGTGCCTGGCGAGATCTGGGAAGGGGCGGATGCCTAACAAGGGATAACTTCGTTAAGGACCGCGGACCCAGCTTGTGTGTTTTACAAGTTACAAATTAAGCTGATTAGTAGCAAGTCGAAGCTCGAACTGCCGCTCGCCGCCGCCGCTTGCCGGCCAAATCTCCGTTTGTCGCATGCGGCTACGTAAACGTTGAATCGTGCTCCGTGGCTTGTTGACATTTTGTATGTCGAGCGCGATAGCACTTGTGAGAAATCATAACAAATAAATCATTATCTGTATATTGTTGATATCTTCTATATAGCGCGTTTATCTGCGTGCGCTGGGAAAAAGTTTCGTAATAATAATTAATAAAGCCAGGTGTGACAGTCACTAAGCTTTGATGAAATAGTTTCAATTAAACATTCAGCTCGTATATCCAAATATTTAGTCGCCTTTTGGTAACCGATTGATTACTGTTTTGTTAATAATATATATATATACTAAATGTTACTAAATATTTGATTAACATTAATCAAACATTTAATTGAAATTGTTTCAACAAAAGCTTGTATTATTACTACCAAACTTCTTTTTTTTGCGGAAACCTCTCGAAACGTTTCCGACTGTTCCCTTCAATCGACGTGGAAATATTTTATTAGACACACATAAAAGTGTCGGCTCGTCGGTGTGTAGCGCGCGAGATTATCTTAATCTTTTAAAAGCTGAAAAATGCGAGCGCTAACGAACGCGACTCTCTCGCATAATGGTGGGAGGGGGAGAGAAGGAAGTTTGTCTAAAACATGGGAGGCATTCGTCGTGCGATACAAGCTCCGCAGTTTCCCCGTGCTACGCGCGACAAGATAACGTGGCCTGAAAAATGGAAACAGAGAAAGGAACAAGCGACGTCATCGATCTCGGAGCGAGATTGTTTCTTTCTCTTGCAACTCCTCAGTACATAATTACGTCGCGCCGGCGGAGCCGGTGTCTCGCGGCGATGACGCAGAGTCGTGTGATACGTTCTCGCCTCACGCTCACACAAGCTCCACGCAATAGCGAAATAATGTACGATGTAATGTGCCCGCCGTGCCCAATCGAAAAATACGCTGGCCGTTATCGCGATTTTACATACGCGCGTGTTACGAGATGAGAACTATATCGAATTTGAAAACGGGGCGACGAAATTTAAATGTAAACTAACTTTAAACGGCATCACGTATGCATACGTGGCGTGCAATAATAAATGTCGCGCGTACACATGGTTTTGATCTCATTCCCCGCCCGCATTTTTCTGCTTTCGTCAAACGTTTCCTCCTCCTCCGCCGCGCGCGGAGTAATTGCATTCCAACGATCCATGTGTTCCCGAATGATGTAGCCGAGCCGAGTACATGGGTACCGGCGTGTATGATTCATGCACCTCATTAATTTAAAAGGCCTGAGAAACGTGGAAACTCTCTTCCGGCAAAACGAATGTGCGCCTGATACTCGCGATTGTGAGCCTCTCGCGAGAATTCCATTCCAAAAGACGTGACAAATAAACGTTAAAAAAAATTTTATGACTTTACACGGTACAGAGTCTTACCATAAGCTGTTTAGTAAGAATGATAAATATTGTGCGACGACGTAAAATGTCATTTTCGTATCTCTAAAGTAACTTCGCTATTATCCTATTACTAACTTTGCTGTTATGCTATTAAGTATGAAACTCTATGGTTCATGCATAATTTATGTGCATGCTTCATTGACTTTTTAATTCTTCTTAAAATCGGGTTGGAACTTGCGGTTTGTTTTATGAGCCCGCTGATGTACGATATTTAATAAATATATCGGTCCTGCCAAGCGCAATGCTCGGCCCGGCTCAATTTAACGGATGCACTTTTTGAGAGAATTATGCTACAAGTATAGGGTAACTGTCCCAATTTTACTGCCGCTTTAAGCACATAGTGGCAGATGATATGCTTATTTTATTGGTTTTAAAATATACAGTTATTAGATGATAAATATTTTTTTCATCATTATTCAAGTAAAACCTTTAATACGCGCAAAATGAAAGTAACACACCCGAAAACTGATTATTTAAATATAATGAAAGAAATAAAAATATAAAAAAAAATAGCACGAGAAGGCCCATTGTTGCCAATCCTGCCTAATATCGTCTCTTTATATGATAAATTAATAATCTCATACTCTTTGTTCAAACAATTAAAAAAAGCGGCAATAATTAGGACACTGACATTAATTGGGACAGCTACCTCAAAGCCCGTTTTCATAATATATGGTTAACCAAAAAGTTCGTTTTAACTATAATTTAAAAATTACTTAATAAATGAACTTGTGGTTACATGAATTAAAAGTTACATGTTTACATACATATAATTTTTATTTTAATTGCGAAAGAGTGTGTATTAATTGAGTTTCAAGTTACAATCAATCTAACTTTTTGATTACTATTTTATACATATGAAAACGGAAACTTAAATAATGATTTAAAAAATACGATAACGTTATTTTAATGATTCTTTTTTAACCATCTTACCATTAATACAACATATCAAAACCATGTTTAACAGTACTGTTCTCAAATATAAATAGCGTGAAAACTCGCTCGCTCGACACTCGCCTCTGATTCATGAGGACCATTAATTTAAAGGACGTGAGTTTAAAGAAAGTGGCACGACACGAGGACACACACGAGCGCTTAATAAGTTCATTTTGGTTCCCATATGAATTACGTTCTAAAAAAAAGAAGAAGAAGAAAACGAATCATCGGTACGCGTATATATACATTGCGATTGTAGCATGATGATCGTTGTTCCACGATAAGAAAATTCAGAGAGGGGAAAGGGGGGAGGGAGAGGGGAAAGGCAAAGAGAGGAGCACGGTAAGAGGAGAAGAGAGGACGTAAAGTCGGTCTAGCAGACAGGAAATTACACGTCCCGTCGAGCCATAAGTTTTCGGTGGGTGCTGCGGGGTCCTCTCGCCAGCCTAACATTCCCGTCGCCCGCCGTCGCTACGCCGCGTTTAGCTTCGCAGCGACCTTTCGTCGCGACAAGCGCGCTCGTTATTAATTACGCTACGTGTCCTCGATGCACGATTAATTGCTGGAATTACTGGAATTAATGCACGCGTTCGTTGGCAGACGCGCGGAATGTTTGTTTTGTGAAATAAACGCACGAGAGCGCGCGGCGGCGAGGGGAGGCGGGGAGAAACTCGGATGATTATTATTAATTTTGAACAACGATAAAATTTCATCACGCGGACGATTAGCGTGCGCGTGGAGACGGGCTTTTTCGACCGGGACGAGTCGTATTTCTCAAGTGACAAAAGCAAACGTTTTTTTTTAAATGATTGAAATTATTAATTAAGATGAATGCGAGGGAATGCGGTATATTGTGTCAGATATTTATATCTTTCAATAATTCAAAAGTCAGATTAATACATAGGATTAAAACGGTTTATTAGGCTGGTATATTTATTTCATTATTCACGCTGTCCGATTTATGGCTTATTCATCTCACGTTGAATGATAGAAACCTCTGTAGAAGATTGATTATTTCATGGAGAGATTTTCTGGATACGAACAAGATAAAAAATTAAAAAAAAAAAGTTTTTTAATAAAAACAAAAACGCATATTAAGATGCTCGTTCTTTTTTTATGGCGAGTGTTATATCTCGCGTAAAGGGATCCAGAGGATACCCAACTTTCGCAGATACTAATGCAGTCGGTCGTTCCAGAAGAAACGACTAACTACGGTGACAACGAGACATCGAAGGAAGTTGCTTGGAGACTCCGTGGTGTTCCCCCGTTGACACTCGTCGAGATTAATTATTCCGGAACAAAGACTCACACCCTTCTCGCGTCATTGCACGCCGCCAAGTTGCAGACAGGCTGCAGGTGCGGCGCGCAATAACCTCGGCGTTTGATAACTATTCCCAGCTTCGCGGGTCTACCGCAAATACGTAAACTTAGGCACTTTGCCGATCGAGCCTGGAATACTGTTAACAGCCCTGCGAGAGTTGTACTTCTTTTCCTAGATTTGGTCACTGTGTGGGCTTGACAAGTGCAGAAACGTGATTTTACTTATAAACACGCCTGTTTATTTTAAACACACAGACTACTCTCGCAATAGTTACACGTGAAAGAACAAAATTTCGAATTTTATGTTTCGATAATTGAAACGATATTTTTAAAAGTTAACATTTTGCTAATACCCTTTCAAAGGACCTCGCTCGTTTAATCTGTATGCGCGATATATTAATCCGAAATTAAACACTCCTGTTTTTTTTTACTTTTTATAAAACTTTGTTACTTCGACACAAAACATTTTGGATCAATATGTTTCATCATAAAAATATTGCTAACCGAGCACTGTGGCGAAAAAGTGTGACTAAAGTTACCAAAGGATTTTAATAGTTTAATATCATCGCGCAGCATAAACCACTATAACATTAATCTACTTCCTGATTTTATCTTGAACCGTTTTATCAGATCTAACAATTGCGGTAGTGGATGGTTGTAGAATTGCTATATTTAGGCTATATAATAAATAAAAAAAAAAGATTAAATAAAATGTAAAGCAAATATATTGTAACTAAAAGCGAGGAGCAAGATATTTATAAATATTTAAAAAGTGTTACGCGGAGAAATGCTTTTCTACAATATATTTCGGCGTATATTATCGTTTGCACTTTCCGTCGCGTCGATCAACGCCAGGCATAACGTTGGGGAGTAATGGCGAAAGTTCACAATTAAACTAGTCTAAGATCGGCTTAAGCCCGAATCGCGGGAATACGAGTCAAAGACCGCTTAATTAAACTGTCGAAGTTGAGCGTGCTAATTGCAACCGACTCGCGAAAGCTGGCGGCAGGGGCGGAAAGAAGGGAGGAGAAGAGAGAGAGAGAGAGAAAGAGAGAGGAGGTACGTAGGTTAATAATCAAAATGCACGAGATGAGTGATGACTGACCGATATTAGACAAATTTGCAGAATTGCATAATGGATATCCAAATGGATATTACGTTTTGTAAACTTTACACTCACATTATCATTAACGATGCAACGTAAATTCTACCGTGCTATTGTTACGAGAAGAGAACATTGCTTCGGCGTTAGCCCAAATTTCAGATCATTGATTTTCTATAACAGCGTAACGTCAAAAGCAGAAATTAGGCTGTCCATTACGTGATTGAAATTAATTCATGTGCATCATTTTGATTAATTAATATAATCCAAGAGCGAAAGTATTTGGTTTACAGCATTTTAGATTGCATATTGTTTGTCGAAATGTCAAAAAAATATTGCCCATATTACTTCGATAGTTTTATAGATATCTAACATTCGAACTTTGTTGGAATTTTATTGTATTAAATAATATATATAAATCGCAAAAATACACATTCCTCAACAAATTAGAGAAGATAACTTTTCCAGATAATTACAAATGTATAAAAAATATTGTAAAACAAAAAAATTATTTGCTAGATTCTTATAGCTTATTTACTTACAGTTACTTAAAAATTTTTCAATTGAAATATTTATGTGAATAAAATAGCTGATTGAAGTTTGGAACGTTCCTGGAGCGATTTTTTTTAAATTATTTTTCATGATTCTACTTTGTCACGCTTATCCGTGCTTACATAAAAGCGCGTCTTGCCTGACCGTTAAAGCTCAATGCACGATTGCAACATGCACATTGAGTGGTGTCAACTCGGACGCGCCGCTTGCAAGGATCTGTCTCGCATGTGCATGCTCTTGATCTATCGGACGTCGGCAAGAAAAGAGGTGCACATCGGAGCATAGTTTTTACATGTTTCAAGTCAACAATTTAAAATAATGTCTACATGTTGAAAATTTTAGCTGTTTACGGTGCCTAATAATTTATGTGCAAATTTTTACGATTTCCACCTCACGCAGTGCGCAATTCACGTGAGTTGGAAATTGTAAAAATTCACACGTAAATTATGATTATGCAAAAACATCCACTGTAGAATATTGGTTCAGAAAGCTGCTTTAGGTTTGGCATTTTCATTAGCCCTAATTTTATTATTGTTAAAAATGTTATATAACTGATAGTCAAGACTCCTGTTAGTTTGATTGCCAAGTCTGCATTCACAGTAGCAATTTATATTAAATCGGGGAAAAAATCACATTCCATATGTCGATACAAAAAATACACATACATAAATATTCAATGTATACGTGAAAAATTACACGTCAAAAAGTTGAACTTTTATTACAAATTATTTTTCCTTTTAGAGCAATGTTTTTATATTTCAAATAATTGTAATGCAAAAATTATATCGAAGACTCGTATTTCATAGTAATTTTATATAAATACAAGCAAATATTTCTTTTAATTCGACAGTTTTCAAATGCTTTTCTTTTGTCCTCGATTAGACAACATTAAATTCGTCATATATGACTTATTTATTAATCATCCAAACAAAAGAATAGATCTCGGTATTTTACAAGTTTATTCTATCGCTAACAGACAAGATGTTTCATTTTATAAAATTTTTATTTTAATGTAGATTAAAAGATCTTTCAATATATTTTTGTATTTGTTCGGCATTTTCACGTTCAACATAATTCTATTTAGTATATTCTATATTCTATTTAGCATAATTCTAATTTTATTTAGTTCTACAAACTATGCAATGTATATACGCCATATGACATAAGATATAAAAAAGGAAAAGTAGCTAACTAATGTAAACTGAGTTGTAAAAATTAACAACAGTAATCGAAAAAAATGATAACAATTTAACAGCTGCTTAATTTAATTAAAAATGTATTAAAATAATATATAAATATTAACAGAGCAATAATATCATTTTTGTGTTCTATTACTCATATTATAAATTTAAGAAATATACGTGGATAACTTAAATAATAAATTTTATAAATATGGTAAGAAGCTACTAATTCTACCATTCTTCCGTGGATTAATAGCTTATTAAACATTAAAAAATGTTTACACTTTTTATCTCAAAAACATGGAACAACTTTTACGATTTGTCGCCTTTTCAATAGAGTACAATTCTTCAATGAGTCTTAACCCTTAAACACGTAAATGGATCTGAGAGACCCCATATGAAGTTTCGAACGCTTGTTGTGTGAAAACGGAATGAGATTAGGAGGTTCGGACCAAGACGTAAAAAAAGTTTGAAATCTCCTCTTTCGATTGATATGGTTGATCAACTTTTTTGGTCAACTAGAATTCGAACGGCACGGCAGCAAAGTTTTGTTAGAGTCAATGCGACCCATATAGTGTGTAAGTGAAACTTTTTTTGTGAGTATTTTTCATAAGAAAGTTGGACAAAATACGTTTGAACAGGTCGATTCGCGAATGTTACTCACATATATTCTATCTAAAGTTGGAATATTATAGAATGTTCTAGAAAAGAGAGTTTTTCCGAAATATATCATGAAACACATCAATTTTCAATTTTAGACACGATTTAATCAAAAATACCTCATATTCGTCTTGTTACATAAGTACATTTTTTAATAAAAATGACAATAATATAATTTTTTTTTGAAAGTATAAATCTTTAGCTTTAAAACGTCGTATTGTAAAGTCCTTAAAAATTGTTTGTTGCAAAGATATCATTTTTTTTTTAATGGATTTTTAGATGCCCAAAAATACCTTATATTCTCCATCTTACACAATTATACTTTTTAAAAGGAATGACTTTGCCAAAATTTATTTTGAAAGTGTGACTCTTTAGCTTTAAAACGCTGTATTTGAAAGTCCTTAAAAATTTTTTGTTGCATAGATATGATTTTTTGAAGGAAAAGTGAATTTTTGACCAATTTCTCATTTTTGCTTAATGTTTTTTCCTTTATAACTTTACAATAAATTATTTTTATGATACGTCCGTCGATGCTGAGTAATGTTGCACTACCAATAATAATCTAACAAATTGCAATTACAATGAAATATTTTCACTTTGATTGAACAAAGCTAAATCATTTTGTCGGAGAATAAAAGTTGTACATTCATAAAAAGCATCTGACAAATATGTAATAATATTTATTTATTTCTATTCATTGTATATTATCTTTGCATTAAACTGTGAAAATAATTTAATTCGTTACTTTATTTATTATATATGTGTATTATTTAATTACTAAAGAATAGAGATAGTAATAGAGATAAGTACTAAAACACATGTTTATTTGCAAAACATCTAATTATAGCAATTAACATAATAAAATAATAAACATATAAATTGATAATACTGTATGTGTCATAAACATATGAGATGATTAATTACTATGTGTTTAGGGGAGAGTGGCGTAAGACAGGGTAGTTAAGATTTGATGGTGAATATAAGTTACACTGAAATTGTTGATAAAATCAACTAACGTTTGGTTGAAAGTGGTGATCAAATGAAGTTTAGTAGATCAAATGAATTTTATAGTTATAATCACAAATATATATTGTTGTTTTGACTAAACAATTTGTAGTCTTAACCAAATAATTATTTTCATACAACAAATTATAAAAAGTTTTGTTAAATATAACTAAGTTTTTGTTACCACTAACTATAAAATTCAATTGATCACTATTCTACCAATCGATTTCTCTCAGTGTAGGTTTACATAATTATCGAATCATCTTTACTTGCACAACACTCTTGGGATATTTATCTTTTAATATAATTACTATTTAAAAAATTCTTTAAAGATATAAATTTTATTTTTAAAAAATGAAAAAAAGACATTGAAATATAAAAATAAAAAATAACATTCTTACCTTACATCCTATTAAATTTTGTCTCGGAAATACATGCATTTACAAAGGAACTAGTATAATTTAATACAAATGTCACGAGTAAAAAAATAAGATAAAATCATAAGAAAATTGTAAAAAAAAATTTTAATTGTAGTTTAACTCAATAAGCAGCTGCCTACTTCACTGGCTCGTGGATAATTTTCAACGATCACATCTAACGCGTATGCTCAATTATAAATCCTGCATTCGAATCACGTGATACAGAAGATACTCCTCCTTACCTCCCCACCCTCTCTTGCCCCATCTTCTGCTCTTATTTACTCTTTTTTTTTAAACAGAATAATAATTAGAGTCAAAAATGTTTTGGCCGATGAGATAATTATTGACTGCAAATTGTCATTTTGCGAAATATTAATGCATGAAGATGTAAGGTGTGTGTGAAGAAATGTATTTAATTTTCACGTTATCAGTTAATTTCAAACGTGCGTGATAAGTCTGACTTAATCGCGAGACGCTGCGAATCCCCGTGCGTGGAGTAAAAGGCCCTGCGTGTCCTCTTTGAAAAATTCGAGCTATATTTCGCTGTGGAAAATTGTTCGGAATGATTCGCCCGTTTCAACGAGAAGCTTTGGAAGCTTGTGAGATCACGTGCTATGATGTAACGAACAGATCTTTGTACATCTGCCGATTTCGCCGACCGGATGAGTCGCACACGGCAAATGTACATACATCGGTGTCGCCTTTTAAGAGAAACCGGCCATTGCGCGAATTTTATTTTAGTAAGTCCGCGTATTCTAGTATCGTGTGCTTGATTCCGTCGGCGTCACCTCATTAGATTTCGTCGCATATTAATTTCATAGCTGGTTGAAGTTTGGAACCTTCTTAGAGCGATTTTTTAAAAATTATTTTTCATGATTCTACTTTGTCATGCAATGACTGTTAAGTGCTATAAACTAGAAAACAAAACGCATCGTACGAATCGCTCCAGGAACGTTCCAAACTTCAACCAGCTAATAATATGATAAAGAAATAATTGTTAATCAAGTAATTTTTTCTTGTAAATAGTTTAAAAAATATTTATTAAGTTATATACTTAATGTCTATTTACTTAAAAAATTTTTTTTTTTAATTAAACAAACAAATTTGCATAAAAAAATGTATTTCTTTTGTTTAAAAAATTTCGCTAAAAAAATTTCAGTGTATGGACCTTTTGCTAAATGTATTAGAATAAAAACCGAAATAATGAACTTGTGAATGTTATGTTCTACCGTTCTTACATATAGATTGAATTTTTCTAATAGTTTCCATTAATTCCATGTAACGCTATTTATATTTATTATCGAAACTTCTTCGAAACTTTCTTCTAGATGGCTCCGAAAGTATATGCTCAGATGTACTACCTTCGTTTAACAAAAGATGGGTTATGGAAATGGGTGAAATCAGAAAATGAGAAATGAGTCTTTTAGTGACGTGTTTGACACAAATACTGAAACGGGACGTCGTGACACGATCTCGCTCGTGCGTCATACGCGACAGAGCATAAAGCGCGTGCGAAGACCGCTCGCATTTGCCAGCTGCCGCCTGTATAATAGACCGTCATTATCATCGGCCAGCCATCGGAAAGCGATAAATCATTCGGGCACGAGCTCAACCGCGCGCCTCGATAATTTTTATGAGTGTCGAATGCCCGCGCGAGGTATAACGAGACGTGAGTACAGCCGATCGAAGCTGAAATGTCAATAGCAGAGATAGACCGTCTCACCTTCCGCGCGTGCAAACCGCAGAAACATAATTGAATATCGGGGAACCCCGTCGTTCTCTTTCGAGCCTTCGGTTATTAGCGCTAATGATTTTACAGCCCCTCGCGGCTGATTTAGTGTTCATTTTCGCGTTCTCCCCCGCCCCCCTCTATTTCAACCCCGCCTGCACGCCGTGCTTTTCCCTGTTTCTCCGGCTATCGTTTCGCCCTCTCGAGCATCCCGCTTTCTCTTCTTCCTCCGTTCTTTCTGCCCGTTCGCCTGTCATCTCCAAAGCTTCTCTCCAAATGCACAAACATCATACCGTTGTGTGCTCGTGTAAATTTCCCAATTGTAAATAAAATACACGCAAGTAAAATGGAAAATATGTTATTAACTTTTTCTTCTGTAAACAAATCCGACAGCTTGGACAAGATACCTCGTGCTTTGCTGATAGTATTTTTGCTCTTTGTGACAGTGTCTCTTAAAATTCTTTATAAGAGAGATATTCCTCTAAAATCGACCTACAAACATTGTTTCGTTTTAGAGTTATTGTTAAACAATTCATTTAAACACATCGTATCAAAGAATCACGCAATATTGAAGTGTATTCAGGTAAAAATAAATAATGAATTTTAAAAGATAGAGGGATGCACTTTTCAAGAAAAGTGGGCAATTTTTCGAAATGAAATGTAAATTTCAAAAGCGCATTGTAAAATAACGCTATATGACGACAATGAAATTGCTAATCGCACTGAATTCTCGTTTTAAATTAGCGCACTAATTTACGGGGATCTCTCGAGTTGAATGCGCAGAATGAAATTCAACACATACTGAATGTGTTGCAATTAGGGCGCAATTATGAATAACTTAATAGTTGAACCGCAATGTGGCCCCGGGGAGAACGGAGGGGATGGGTGTAACGCAGAGCGTCCGCGCCGCAAATTTGGAATTTTATTCCGACCATGGAATTTCATTCGTCAAGCAAGGCCGTACAGCGAATCGCAATTATTCCCAGCCTTATGTCCGATGTTCGCCGCCCCGACGTTCATGCGATACGCATACCAACGCCCCACGTCGACCACCGACAGAATTCCATTTTTGCAAATTATTCTGCCACTTTCTCTCATCTACCATTGTTTCGGGGATAGGCCACATTGTGTCCCAGAACATAATGAATTATTTCGACCCGTGTCTTCTCACTCGTAGCATGTCTCTCTCTCTCTCTGGCTCCTCCCAACGGCTTCCCCGTTCCCGGCAGGTGTATACATAGATTTACACAGTGCGCGGTACGACCAATTAATATTTCAACCCGAACTTTCGCGTGCAAGTCGCGCCGGCAAGGCGAGAACGACGATGCAAACGGAAACGGAGTTTGCACACACAAACGTGAGGTGTTCTATAAAAGATACACGCAACGGGTGTTCATCCCCGTACGCGAGATCCGAACACAGTTTTTCACTAGAAGAGAATTATTACGAAACACGAGAATTTATTGCGACGCGATTCTATATTTATATCTCATTTTTCCAAACGTTATGCAGCTTGCCAGTCAAATTTCGAAACGATTCCAAATGGAAATGGAACTGTCTACCATCTGAACAGAACAGCTTTGTTGCTGTATCGTACAGCATTTTTGTGGGTCACATCGTCTTTACGGAAAATACTTTGGGATTGCCGAAGATTTCCAAGTTACTCGAAAAATAACTTTACATTAAAATATCAATAGTTTTCGTCGAGATTCTCACGTTCACGAATAATCCATCTTTTTATAGCAACATTACATTATTCAAGACGGCGATCAAATCAACTTAATACGTTAATAAAATACTATGACCGCGCGTTAAATATTCAGCCGTACACCGTGAAAAATTCTTTAATACATCCACTTCTTTCCTTTTTTCCCCTCGAGTCTGCGAAAGTATTTAGCAATCGTTGTGATAAATTCATTGGAAATAATTCTCCTCTGTGATGTCGTTTCGTTCATTCATTTTTCCGCTCACCAGACATTTCTCGTTAATTAATGCACTTTGCAGTCGCCCGACTTTCGCAAAGAGGGTCGGGGGAGACGGTCATTTTTAGATCTTCGCGAGTGATTAACATTATAAGATGACTTCCTGTTTCCTTTTTAATAACGAGCGTCTTCAACGTCCGGCCGTTTAATCACACTGAAAAATATCCTTGAAATATTCTTGCAGACTTTATTGCGGGATCGCCTTGTTATCGCTTCTGCGAACAGACGGCACTTCTTTTTTTTTTTTTTTTCGTCACGATGGAAACTACCGAAGGAAATACGATTCGATTCGACGGCAAACGGGGAACGGTATCTCGGTACGAGAGCAGAAGTAAAATATCGTATTGCTGAAACTGGACTTGCCGTACGGTTACTTTACGAGAGTCGCTAATAACGGATTGCTTGTTTTGGCGAGACCGGCCGTCGACTGACACAACGCGGGTGCGGGCAAAGTATCACGATAAACGCTCGTAAAATCATTTATTGGCGATAACACGGCGTGTACAGATGCCAATAAATGGCATCGTCGGGTCTCTGCTCGTGCCCGTTTGCTTTTTATGACTCATGTACGATTCCTCCCTGCCGATCGTCTTAGGCGAAAGAAGGACGACGAAAGAGCGCACATTCTCGTGATATTTCGCCTAATTATACTATAGAAATAATCTTTATTCGAACATAGCTAATCGCGTTTATTGAAGTGACGATTATACATAACAGAATCGACAGGTGAAAATGGCATCGATGTGTGCAGCAAGATATTTTATTTGAATTTACACTAATTAGCTTAAAGTCTCATGATAGAGTTAATCTCGTGATAGAATTAAATATACTTTTATGAATTATGTGGAATGATCAATAACTACAATGAAAAATTTTTAAGGGAAATTTCTTGTTAAAATCTCCAATAAAAGCTGAATTATGCTTTTTTACAAATATTATATATTTATATGTAACATAAACATATATATAAATAATAAGATTATTTATGATATTTCTGAAATTTAAACTAAGATTAGCAAGTTTGAAACTGCATTTGCCTGCAGTCAATGTTTGCAAGTTGCAAGTTGCAGCTGTCACGAAGCGAAGTTGCACCTCGCAATATCCACACTACTAGACGGTCTATTCGTCGCAGCACATCGCGCTCAACATCCATTGACTAAAATCCATCCCGGAGTGCAATTGTCACTCCATTACTGCGCTAGTTGTCGTTGTCGCTGCTGACGGGAAAAGAAAGCGTTCGTTGGAGTGCTTTCGAGCTCGCGTTGTCGTCGTTGTCGTTGTCGTCGTCATCGTCGGGGGTGCGAGTACTTGTTCCTGCTCGAGTACTCGCTCGAGTGCATTCACCAGCAGCGGAATCGCTGCCACGACTCGCGAATGTGCGCGTAACGCACGTACGCATTCGAGGAATTTACGACGGCGAGAGGAATAACGAGAGGGACGAAACCCTGTGTGGAAGAAACGAACCGGGCGAACACGTCTAAAGGTTTATAATCGTGCCCGCCCGTTCCGCGTGACCCGCGAATAGAATGCTCGCAGCATAGAGTGCGCGGCGATTTGCGGTCCATCGAACGATCTCTACGTGCCTCTGTCCGCTCCTCTCGACGGAGGTAACAAGGTCTGTCCGCTGAATAACTATTTCGAATTAATAAACATGCAAATCGGAGAGATCGTTCATAGACACCGTCAATTAGTCTCTGCCGTCTCTTAAATGAAAACATATTTAGAAGATGAAATATGTAGTATTGATGTAACTAAACGCAATTTAATTTTACCCTTAAACGGTCAAATAAATTTGTCGAATTTGCATCTCTAAAAGTATTTAGAGCACTAAATATAGAATATGGATAATATAAATTTATAGATATTAATTTAATAGTTCTCTCCTCAAAAAGCTTTACCTTTTCAATTATGCGACAAAAAAAAATATATCATGTATTAACGAGAATCTATATTGCGATATTAAACTTTCTTTTTTAATGTCGCCTGTAGCATTTGTAGTTCAGAAGAAGCGCCTCGCTTTCTTCTGGGCCATTTTACACCACTTCTCCGCTTCATCGTCGCAAGCTTCGTAACGCAGTTACGTCACTTTACATGAATGTAACGAAGGGGAAAAACCCTTGACCGCAACGTCCATTGCAAGCGGTATAATTGCCACGTCTAAAAACCTAGTAATGAAAGTCCGCAAACAATCTCCCCTGGAGAACGATAAAATTCATTATCATCCCGGTAGTTATTGCCGCGTTAAGTGCATCCGCATCATTATCCGGCACGCCGCCCGCGTCCCGTCCCAAAGAGGAGATTCTGACACGAGTTCGGGCGATCGGGAGCATTAAGAAGAAGGGTGCGGTAAATGGGGCGAGTGCAAAGGGGAAGGGGGGAAACAGGAGAGAGGGCGCAAGAAGAACGGTGGGAAGGTACGAAGTCGCGGTGAGTGAACAGGCGGGGGTGGCAAATAGAGTCGTCTGACGAGGCTGCATCGAGGTCGTGGAATTATTAATTTTAATTACACAACTCGGAGCGGCCCGGCTGCGTTCGCCGTGTCGAGTAGACCTGCCTTGCGTAATAAACTTACAGCAACACCATCGCTAGCAGCCACTACCGGCACCACACTACTACTACCACCACACCACCATCGGCACCACTACTATCACCCACCGTTGCTGTCGCCCGCGCCAACCCCCTCGACAACCATTCGCCACTCTCCGTCACTACCACCACCGTTGCTGCCGCCGCCGCCGCCGCCGCCGCCGCCGCCGCCGCCGCCGCCGCCGCCACCGCCGCCACCGCCGCACCACCGCCATCATCCATCCGCAGCATTACGTGGGTATTGATTAAACGCAACACGTCGCCCCCTCCCCGCTTCGACCGTCCCTTTCGACCGTGGGAGGCGGTTTCGGCCCGGGGTTGGCCGGCAATTAATATTATTTATCGACGTCTTAATCGGCGAGCCGCATCTAACCGCCACCTCTGGATCTTGCACCAGCTAGGTCGGGAGGCCAGGCGGCTTCTGAGAAAGCGGACACTGAGAGGCCACGGCGTTCGAACAATTTCGCTTGTCGGCTTCGGGGAAGGATTACGCTCCAACTACTCCGTCTTTTTGCACTGCGTCTATCCGTGAGCGATCGTTTCGCTATCATCGCTGTTCGAAGCGAAACGTACTGTTTATACGTATAATCAATTTCGTAATAAATAATAGGTAGAAACGGAAGGAGATTTTATTACGAGAATTGAATATATAAAAAGTGATAATGAAGATGAAAGCAATTGATCGATGGGATAAATTTCTATCGTTCCATAGTTTTTTGTTTTTACTCTCTACGGTTATTTTTCTGAATAGAAATCATTTTCGCTAATATCTTTTTCGATAAAAACTCAATTTCGTCTCTTGATCGCTTCTGATGCTTTAGGGCATTCTCGAAAACGAAAGTTTATCTTGCAAACAAGAAACAAGGAGAACAAGTGTCTACGATTGAAAAAAAAGAGCGCTATAGAAATCGAGTTAATTAGATGTAAAATTTTCTGTGGCTCGTGCGCAAATAAAGGCAAAATAATAAAAGTAAAAAAAAATGTAGAAATAAAACGATAAGGAGCAAGCAAAGTAAGTAAGGAGACTTATGACTATAACGACAGAAGAAAGAAGACATTTTTTACGGCCCTTCGCTGGTTCGCATAAACGATCTTCGCTAGCTCTTGCCGCCTGCCTTCGCCTCTCCGCCACTCGTTTTTTACTTCCTCCATTTTTTCCGTTAGGACGTTATTTATGGAACTTCGCTGGAATACGATTCTTCAGCGTCGTGAAAGTTGGATGCTGAATTGGCTGACGGTATTTTGCCAGTAACGACGGAACAGGCTAGGGCGGGAGGTAGAAGAAAAAGAAAGAAAGAAAAAAAAAAGAAATGACAACGAAGAGAAAAAGTATCGCAAGTATTTATCGTTCGTGCTTGCTTTTCCACTTGCTTACCAGCCCGGTTTGGTCTAAGACTCTTCATCGTCAAAAATAAGACCGTCACAAAGTGGCCCTGAAATTACCTACGCGGTAACGTATCGCGCTCGCTCGCACTACTCGTCAGGAAGCCAAAACTGGCTGCGCAAAAAATAGCGTAGTAAAGAAGATACGCGGAAGGAAGAGAAAATGTATGATCAAATTGTCCGTTTGTTTAACGCGGCCCGCCATCAACTTATTACGCGCGCTCTCTTGCGGATGGCGCGTTTTTATTCCCTTTCTGCGTAGAATTAAATTACGGCGCGCATCTGATTACGAAAACTTCGAAGCCGCGGCGAAGAGAGAAGAGCGAGGGAGGGAAAAAAAAACGGGCGCGGCGACGGTGGCGGCGGCGGCGAGGGTGGTCCGGTAGACAGGCTAGATGGAGAAAATAGCGGATGGCCGTGAGAGACGACGAAGCCGGAGCGATGGAAATTTTTTTCCAGGAGTGCACACCCCCGCAGTCTCGCACTCATCGCGCGTCGGGAGTTCGCGTGACTTTGTCCATCCACTTCTGACCGTGCTCTTTATTCAGCGGCGTTTGTCGTCTTTTCTTCCATTACAATGAGCCATTTGCGAGGCGTCGGCGCCGCCGCGATGCAGCTGTATGCCGGGCGCGACGTCTATTACGGCGAACGGACACTCGCTCGGTCGCTCGGAATTTCGCGGCAGGTGGAGCATAAAAAAAGAGAGAGAGAGAGAAAGAAGCGATGATAAAAGCGGAGTTTGGGACGAGAAGCGAGAGAGTAAACGCGCAAGGATCATTTTTTATTCGTAGCGCGCGAATATTTTCAGGCGGACGTAATAAAACGCAAGTGCGTGCGGCGCAATGGTGACGAGTTCTTTTTAATTTCTTTCTTTTTAGTCTGTATTATGAAGAAAGGGAGATATTCGAGAAGGTTCTCCGTAGTTCTGTACGCGCTCGTCTAAGAACAAAATAGTCGAACTAATGGAGAAATCTTACGAAGACTCATTCTTCTTCAACGCGGCTTCTAACGCTACTCTCCATCGCCGAGTCTATTAATCTGAATTCGCGCTTTTTATACTTTCTCTAAAGGAAAGAGAAAACTATAAAAGGAACTCTATTACTTACGATTCTCATATATATGATTTTCTTATTCATATGAATAAAGACTTCCTACATCTTGAGAATCTCTCATATGAATATGGCTATCTTCCTCTACATCTTAAGACTCTCATCTTATATGAGAGGCTTCGAAACTTCAAGAGGCGAAAATTGTCGAATGCGTACCATTTAAATTATTTTTTATTATATTCAACATATATACTGATTTATATGCAAATAAAAGTTGGAATTTGTTACTTGATGTTTCAAGTATCTATAATATTTAACCTTTCACTAATAACATATTAATTTAAATAATTATATAACCCTTTTTGCAAAGTGCTGAAACAGATACTGACTTCATTTAAATCGTTCCTGTGAGCCTCCTAAATTGTATCGTCTTTGAAAATATCGAATTTAAAGTAATAAAATAAAGTATTGTAATTAGAAATATAAAAGAATTATTAACTAAAAAATACTTATTTTATTAACAACTTATTTAAAAAAGTATCAAATATTTAATAATTAATAAATAATAATATAATGAAAAGGTAAAAACATCGAAATAAAACTCGAAATTTATTATTGCAATTGACATATTTTTATTCATATGTTGTAATAAAATTTGTAGCGACACGATTTAAAAAATTTAATAGACTTTATAGAAACATGATTTAATTCTTTATAATACTAGCAAATATGTATATACAAAATGTAAAATATTTTACAATAAACTTACTTTTATGAAAATATAAAAATTTAATATAAAATTGCACATGATTACATTATCAACTACATAAATTAATAAAAAATTAACTTCAGTTGTAATTGATTTTTCAAAGTGTTGTCAGTATGCATAAAATAAAATGAATTGTGTTACATTTTTATCCATATTACTCTCAATTCTCATTTATTTTATATTTTTTCATTAAACGTTGATTATGTTAACAGGATTATTAGCAGCCAGGAAAAATAATCAGAGACTATTTGTTTGCTTCGTTAACAATTGATTAAGTAAAATTAATAAAACATTGATGGGATACGATTTAGACGATCGGTACATTCAACAACTCTTCCCTAATTACAAATACGTAACAATAAGTAAATCTTCATCGAAAGAAAGATTTTATCGCGAGCGTTTGTGCCTAACGTTACAATAAGAAATGTAACGCAATATTTGCGTATACATGAATATTTTATCAAACATTATTAATTTTCACGCAGTCTAGCTGTTCGATCCGGTGTAATTCACACGATTTGATTTTACGGATTCGCGGTCGTTGAAAATTCACGGCTCTCGGGCTGTACAAAATCCTCACGTTCCCACGATTCTCTCGCCGGAAGGTAACAGCATCGCCCGTCGAAACGTACAATTAACGTAACCAGCTGATCGATATTACTCGCCGACTCGTTAAAGCCCGACATCAGGCGGCGGCGACGGCGGCGGCGGCGGCAGCGTTCAGCGTATGTCGATTGAATCCTGGCATGCCGAAGGCGGCAAACTCGGGCGCCCGTTCTCCCGGTTCCTGACATTCTCTCCTGCGATTCCCTTCTGGCCCTCTCACGATAACAAATGACCGCGCCGCCCCTGAAGGACAACGGAACGGAGCTGCCTGTGCCGCGCGCCGCAGTAGTTCGGTCGTAATTCCGCGCGCGGTCGACAGGCCCGTAAGTCACGGGCTCAAACGAAGCGTCGAGGTATTAATTAGAGTTTCCGACCGGGTACCGCGACCACTTATCACCGAACCCGACTTAATCCGCTGCCCTCATCCCACCCGTTCCCCGGAGGACGCGCGCGATGCGGAACCGCGGCGGCAGCAGCGGCGGCGGCGGCGGTGATGGTGGTGGTGGCGGCGGTAAGGGGGTTTTAACCCAACGCGATTTAAACCCTTCGATGAATGTCCACCTGACGACCACCGCGAATTTGCGGCGAGAGCTAATGAATCGACTCAAGTTTTCCGGCTTTACTCGAAGTTACTCGAAGAACCCGCGCGATTCTTTTTTGAAACTAAGATTCCTTTGCCGAACCTGACGTTTGATATTAATTTTAACTTTTCGCAAACTGCCCTCCCCCTCCCTCCATATTCGCCCCTATCCAGCCTCTTCTAACGTAGTGTTCACGTTCGAAACGACGAGTATACTTGTATGAGGAAGAAGTTTCGCAGAATTTCTCGTACAGCGTAATGTAGCGCAGTTAAGACCAGTTCCCCCTGATAATAATAAAGAAAAAAACCTATATAGGCTCATAGAGAGAGAAAATTACTTTACATCACGCTCGGTTTTTATACTTACGCTGCACAAGAACGTGATTATACGGCAGCGAAACGTGTTAAGCTCGTCTTCGCACGAGCTCCCGGCGAAATAATGTGAGCCGAGGTTAATAATTTATCTAACGTTTCTGCGAATATTTATTCGTCTCTCTTTCCCTTCTCTCATTCTCTCTCTCGCGACGTAATGAAGAAGAAAACGTACCTTCGCAAAGTACCGTGATCGTAACTTGATTAATGGATGGCAATGAAATCAGCGGATACGCGAGCCAGTGCGCGCGCGCGCGCGCGTGTGTGTGTATGTGTGTGTGTGTGTGGGAAATCAAAATGCATACGTACGGAGAAGCCGATAAATAACACGGAAGTTAGCTAAATTACTAGGTGAACGCCACGTAGGCGATCGTTTGGCTCGTACATACGTCTCGTTAACGTCCTGGATATAACTTTGACATCAAATCCCGTAGTCGAGGCACGCACAGAAGCACGGCACGGTTTTAAATGCGGAGCTAGCAAAGCGATAACGTCTATATAGCCGGGGCTTTACGCTCCAGGAATGTACAGCTGTCGTAAATATAAATACCCTAACGTCAATTGCTGTATGAAAAAAGGAAAGAAAAAAAAAACTATCCTGCGTGCATCGCATCACACGCGTGTATTCGCGCACACGTTTGTATAATGTAAACTTTGTCTTGTTCACGTGATACAAACGTCGCATAACTTTGTCAGAGATGAACTCTTTAGTGCAATCTAAATACGTATGACAGTAATTAATATGGTTTACTTAACTGTCTAAAAACGATTTAATAAACTTCAATGTGTTAACCACAAACTTTTTTTTTTTTTTTTTAGATGTCATTCATAATTAATGAACTCAATTACGCGATACAAAAATGATTGATACGTTTGAAGTTCTTGTTCCTGCATTGAAAAATTCACGCTCCTTTGTTAAAACGTAGTGCGCCATTCTGGAAAACATTTAACATAGATTGCAATTTACTTTAGATTACTTTTGGATTACATTTTATACCAGAGTAGAATTTTATTTACAGTATTTCTAGAAAGGCTTTTGCTGCCGAGCTTTTGAAGTTATTTTCATATTGAACAGCTTTGTCCAACAAATCGAAATATAGATCTAATGCGAAATATACGAAAAGCAATGTTTGAAAAGAAAATAAAACCGATATTCCGGTGAGATTGGCGGGTTTGTCAAAATTACGATGGAATAAGTCGAATTTAATCGAATCACGGGGCGGAAAAAAATGCGGTGAACGAAAAAGTGAAAGAAAATAAATGCTTGCACGAAGATGTAATTTTTTCCGCCACGAGTGGAGTGAATCGTTGATTGAAAATTCGTTTGCCGTTTAAATAAGAGGAAGAATTAAAAATTCTTCGTTCGAAAAGGATTTTCACGCGGCTCTCTCGCGCCTCGACACGGCTGCGCTAATAGTTTTTAAGTTAATCTTTTTCGTGTGACGACATCGATGCGATGCCCTTCTTGCTTTCTATGTTATAAGGGTTTCGCCTTCTCCCTATGTGGTCCTAACGACCTGATTCCGAATGTGATCATTAAAGACTCTCTCAAAGCGAACACCCGGTGCATGATCCGATTACCCTCCTTCCGCGCCCAAGTCTCACATTTTGGAGTTTAGACTGCCGGATGTTCACCATGAGATGGACCACGCTTGCCCTTACCTAGAATTAGTCTGACCATCGTAACCTGCTATTAACTCAACTACGAATTGATTCTCCGATTTACTGCCATTTGGAGGACTCGGATGAGATCGGATCGTATTTTCTAATACCAATTTCACGCATACAGTAGGCGTGTAATCATATGTCAATATTAATTTTAATCCGCAAATTAGATAAAGCATTCCATATACGTTCTAGCAGAAAAAATTAAATACAACTAAAGCTAGAAATATTATCAACAATTTAATCACATTCTAAATTTCGCAAATTGTGTTTCTCTAACGCAAAATAAAAAATTTAAATACATTATGTAATACGTAAATACTTGGCTGTAAAAAATGAGATAGACAAGAAAAACTCTTAAAGATATCTGAGAAAACAAGTAATTGGTAATTGTATCGGTTGAACAGCTAAATTGTTGAAAATTACGACGCTTACGAAAATAACGAAATTGATGCTGCGCCGAGTGTGGATACCACTCGGTTGCGTGCGTTAAGAATGGTAGTAACATTTGTCGTTTAGATAAGAGGTCGACAAGAGGAAATAAAGAAAGTGGAAAACTCTACAAACGGTTACTCGTGCGTCCACACACATCGGCGACCGCGAGTAACAATTTTGTCGTTCGCCCCGATGAAAATACTCCACCGAAGTAACTCGCGACATTTGTCCCGCGAAACCGAGCGCCAAGTTGTCGCAGGTGTTTTATTCGAAAAGTCCGTAAGGAAGAAACTCGACGAGCAGATCGATCTATCGAGGTATCTCTCGCCCACCGCGGCCGGCGCGGCGTATCGCTGAGGAAGATCAGAATCGCGCTCGGTAAAGATGACTTTTACGTTTCTCGTCCGTTATCGCTTCGCTCGTGCGGATAAAAACAAGGTAAGAAGGGGAAACGTTCGCCGAGGGTGAGATGCGGATTTACCAGTGATCGTTCTCGTTACGGGAGAGCGATGTGTTAAAAATTGCTCCCTTCCTACGGGGCGGCGATTACACACGGTATCATCCCATAACTTTAGCCACCCTCATTTATGATTTTCTGAAACATATATGAAGGGACGCGGAAACAATCGCCTCTCCGGGAATAGAAACAGTCCCTTTGTGGAAAGACTCGAACGTACTCGCAAACTCGACAAACATATCGATCACCACCTTCATTCTATTGCAAAGTTCAAACATATCTCTAGCGGTCGAGTGCTGGTTTACGTTCCGAATGAGTTATCGTTCCTGACGCTCTGCCAAAAGTGAAAACAGGAGTGGGCTCCGGCCATAAGAGAATATATCGATTAGCGTAAAGATATTAAGTGACATTTCAGAAAAGAGTGTGGTAAAAGAGAAGCGTGATAAATAACACTCGAACAAAGGATACTAATTTCATTTTACCCGGAAAAAGGTACGGAGTTATTTTCAAAGGTACGCGAAGAGGGAATGAATCACGACGGCAGAATCACGACGGTGCAGCCTCTAATCTTCTCGAGGGAGGCAACTTAGGTAACCGACGTAAATATCCGGTTCGGATCAAGAGACACGAAGAGACAGGAAAAAGAAGAGAACAAAGCGGCGGAGAGAAGCGAAATATCAATAAACTGAAATAAAAGCTCAAAGAAGTAGCGATTTCAGTATCGTTCCCGGAGGGCGAAAACCTCTTGACGTTGTACGCGAGTAATCACCTCCGGTCCTGGTCGAAAACATAAAATGAGGACAGAAGACTGAGGAGAGGGATGTATAAAAGCGGGCGGCGCGTCCTTGAAGTGCAGCAAAAGCAGAAAGATGAAGGAACAATCAAGAAGGAAGGGCGGGTCCGGAGCCGCGCTTGTTCCTTCAAGAAAGGAAGAAAGGGCTCCCTTCGCAAACTATCCTCGTCGTCGGTACCTAACGCAAGATCGTTGAGAAGTGAATAAAGAGAGAAAGAGAGAGAGAGAGAGAGAAAATGTATATATGTGTGTGTGTATGTGTGCGTGGCTGTTTCACTCCACTGGTTCTCCATAGCTCCCTCGGAGAGGGTGCGGGAGGTGGGTCTGCCAAGCTGGGGTGGGTGGCGGAGCTGGTCGTACACGAAACAGCACTTACACCCCCGCGACTGCGAACTCCCGACCCTCTCCATCGCTGGCCCACCTCTTGCTGACGGTCGAACTGTAGGATTGCCAGAGGTACGCTTGAACTATGGATACCACCCTGTACAGCAGTGGTTTTCAGAATCCGGCGTACGAGTTCGGACGATTTGTGAGTAAACGTATTAACTCCACGTACCTATGCACGTTTACAATTATGCACCCACCAAAAATATTACGCGTAGCAATATTTTTTTTAATGCAGATTACATATCAAGTTTATGTTATTCACGTAATTCACGCGTACACAGCGTTGCGTGAGTTTTATACGATCTCAATATTTCAGAATTACATATAAAAGCTTCACCTGCATGATAATAATGTTAACATTGTACGTGCGGAGCATGCGAATGAATACGAATTTACGTAACGTGAATACTATCACGAATGTATTATTCGCAACAATTTGTAGAGCGCAATGCCAGCGTGCGGTCTGAGCGCGATTTGGAAGAGCAAATCTCGTAAAGCTTTACGCGCCGCTCGGACGTAATGCGACAGATGACTTTCACCCTTATTATACCGACCGGTTTGACGGTAAATTTCAATTTGCAGTCGCACGAATATGCATAATTGCCAAGTAAACGCGAGGCGCGATTAGCTAGAAATAATATATCTGGCACGCTCAAACTTTTAATCAAGTAACCGCCGACGGTTTCAAAATCCGACATCCACCTGCCATCTCTCCGCGCAGTTTGAACGGCGCGAAAGTATTTAAATTTGATTAAGGATCTCCCAGGAGAGAGAGACGGTCGGGATGATTTGGAAACCACTGCCTCAGCCGCTGCTCGTCGACATTGCCGCGTTCGTTTAGGTGTAACTCCCTTCTCGGTCTCTCTCTCTCTCTCTCTCTCTCCCTCTCCCTCCATTCACCTCCACGCGTTCGAGTCACGCGTAGCTTCGCAGCGTGTCTACACGCGCACAACCGCACGGGTGCACGAAACATACGTATCCCTGCGGAACTCCGTTGATACCTCCGCTACTACAACTCGCGTTCTTCCCGTACTTACTCGCCAAGTGGAATTCTCCCGTGGACCGCTCCAGCCAGTCAGCCAGCCAGCCAGCCGACGAGCTAGGCAGCCATCTAGTCGCCCAGCCATCTAGCGAACCCCCGACCGCCATACCCGGCGCAACCTCCTACCGATCCGTTGAAACTCGCTACGGCCCTGGTAATGAAAACGAATCGCTCTTCTTCCACCGGCCCGCCCTTTTCCATCCTCTTCCCCTCGGCCACGGTGCAGACACGCTCCCGCGAAACGAAACACGGAGGGTCCGCGTCTACTCAGGTAGACACCGAAAGTCTCGTTTGTTGAAAAGCATCGGTGTGTTTTTCGCCCTTCCCTTCCCCCCTACGTCATCCCGTTGAAATCCGCCGACGCTAAATGGAAAACGTAATTGAGTCTAATGTGATCATTTGTCCGATTACGATGCGGTAGACATTACGCCGGATGCCCCTGACGTGTTTATTAATATTTTTCAATCTCGCTTTTCGACGACGTCATGTCTACGTGCAGATGAATAAACATACGCGCGCTTTTCTCTCTCTCTCTCGCTCTCTCTGCCTCCCTCTCTTTTTTTTTGGACAGGATCGTCGCGGGTCCTCTTTGTGAGTGAAACTTTTACGCCTCATAAATTCCGATAATGAGTCGAGTAAGCGTGACTCTCGGGCCCGAAGAGAGATTGCGCGTCGAGATAGGCTCCGCCAGACGCATTAATAGAAATTCATAATTCAGTCTAATGAAATTATCCCCTGATTATGCCGGCAACCTGGCCCGGGCGGGCGAATATTCCCAAGCTTGTTAATAAATGAAGCTCGTGCAAAGGACGATATCAAAGTTACGGAGGCTGATAAAAAGAAATCAGCGGAGCCCGGCGCACCCTCGCCCGCGTCCTTCTCGCCTTCCGTCTTCGCTTCCTGCGCGCTTCGCAGGACAAGGCAGCGAGAGATACTACTACGGCCGGAGAGGTTGATGTAAATTTGTGCGTTACGGGCAGCATCGAAGTTGCTGCTACGATGGGATGGGTAATGAAAACGAATTGCCCTTTTCCCTACTATTTCTTGATCCTCCGCCTCCTCTTCCGTCGCTTCCTCAGCTTTTTTGACGCCTAGACAGGTTGCGGGCGGGAGGCGAGGGCGGGGGGAGGAGGAAGAAAGAGCAAGAGATATTCGTTCGACGTACTCCTGGGAGATTCCCTTTTACGAGGTAAGAGAGAGGAGAGAGCCCCCGCTTTTTTTCCTTTTCCCATCACAAGTCTGTGTGCCGGGTAATATTTTGCTGTTCATTCGCAAATTGAAAAGTTTATAACGGGCGGTAACGGCGAGCAAACGGTGCCGATCGATCGATACATAATGAACTAGCGAACAATGTAGACACGCTTAATTGAAAACTCGTAACTTTTTCGTCCAAAAGATATTTCGGCCCGATATTTTCCCGGCCTCGCGCGCGAAAACGGTTGTGTTGCGCGCAGCACAACGGGACTGCGCTCGAACGGACGCGGCCCGTCGTTTTTCAAAATAACATAGCCGTGCACCGCGTTTAATTTTAATTTTAATGAACTCGATAACGCAAGTAATAACGTCGGTCGGCGACCGGGCAGCACGGCGGTATTTCAATTTTCATCGCGTACACTCGCGACACACGAGTGCGAACGAAACTTCCTCCTACGTGCCTGTCTGTATGTAACGTATGTACATTTGCGAAAAAAAAGAAAAAAATTAAATATGTACATTTATAAATTGTGCTTTGACCCAAAATGGTACTTAATAATACTGGTTTCTGTTAATTACATTTTTTTTTTTTCATAAACATACATTTTATCAATAAGGAATATAAAAATCTGAATCAATTCAATTTTTCGTGTATTCAAAATTTCTTGGGAAAAAAAACTGCATGAAATAATATATAGCTCCATTATTAAATAATATAGAAATACAATTTTAACAAAAGTCTTTTTACAAAAATGATAAATATTTATCATTTCACTTAATCGATTTTCTAGCATGGACGAGAGCAGATTATTTTCAACGTGGATGTTTATGAAAATGACAATCGACATCGTGCCGAGTTAAAAAGGTAAAGAGCTACTTTTCGAAGCCCCTCAAACCTATTTACATATTTCAAGGACCACGGGGAATTCGAAATTCCGCGCTCGGTAGACCGTAATACTCTCGAGAAAAATAGAACACGTGCAAAGAATGCGCTCGCGAAAGAGTCAAATACGCGTGCTGCTGCATATTTCGAATCTTCGTGCTCTCATCTTTTTCACACCTTTCGATTAGTTCTCCACTCATTTTGTCACCCTCTCAATACTCGGCGCCACGCTCTAATTAGACTTACTGAACCCTCTTCGCATCCTTCGTGGTGCCCGAAGAGTTCTTTCCGTACCTTGCTCCACTCATATTGGCGGAAAAATAATAATCCCATGACAAGAGAGAGAGGAGGGGGGAGAGAGTCTGAAGCACTGGCACGGCTGCAATAAATTGGCTCGTTTAATATCCGCAATAATTTTTCAACATTTTATGATATCACGGTTCATATATGCACAACTTTAGTTTCATCAAAATGTATCATTTATTCGTTTATATTTGAATATGTTTTAAACTTTCCTCTTATAATCAATAAAACGTATGTAAAGTGTGATTTTTTCATTAATATAACTTTCCTATATATATATGTATGTAAAACATGAATAAAATTTGCTGAACATTGAAAATGGGCAATAATGTCCGGTGCAGCAATGGCCGGACCTATTTTGCGCAGATAAATTTTATTTTTTTTTAAAGGAAATGGCAAATGTACAATTACATATATTTTGAGAATACAAATAAACACAAAAATTGTTCCAATTTAAAACACATGAATTCTAATAATTTACTAATTGTTTCAAACTGTTATGACGTTATTGATTTTATAGTCAAGAAACAGAAATAAATAAATTATCAAAGTTATATTATTTCAATTATAAATCAGATTAGATTATCCTCTCTCATCAAACGTTATAAATAAGTCATTTTATTATTTAATAATCTCTGCTGCTGGTATATTCAAATTTCAACAATCCTTAATTTTGAAGATAAGAATATCCGAAATGATTTACGCAACAGCACTTCAATCTTATACAAGCGAACGAATAAATTCTTAAATAGTTTATGCAGTCAGTTTATTTCTTCAGTTTTAAATCAGATCATATCAATAAGCTCCACTTATTAATATAAAGCACTCTTTGACCCATAATTTCTATTTTGCATATCAAGTGATTCAAATCTCACTAGATATGAAGAAAATAAATTTTATTATTTATATCAACAAACCTATCGTAATATTTCTAAAAATAGGAAAATCAATGTTACAGCCCTGTGAATTTAATGGAACAGTACAGGTGGAGCGGTATAACAACACGGTATAACAACGAAATATGCCAAATCTATTTTCGAAAAATGTTCTCAAAGCAATTCTTATACATCTGTTACAATTAATTGACGTATCGAGCATCTGACCAAATATTCGATCCCTGCACTCAACAAGCCTGCACGTACACGTATGTGCTGCGTATATTTCATTTGAAAAACATGGCGCAGGAATTCTCGTAAGATTAGAGCGACACGCGGAATCGATTAATTTCCCGCACGCTCGTCGTGTCGTAACAAGAGCAAGAATGCGGTCATCGTGACTTTGAGAAACCACGATCGATGATGAAAAACGAGATCGTCGAGTGTAGTGTAGGGACGAAGGGAGGCGAAAACCATCCTTGTCAGTGAGAGAGGCCTCGGTCGAATCAATTAAAAGCTCGTGGGTCGACTGAAATTTATGCGGGAAAAATTAACAAGTCAGATGTTTCCCTTCCTGTGCTCTCGGTCGTTTGTTCGCGTCGTCGCCGCTCTCTCGTTTCGTACCTCGTGATAGTCCGGGATATTAAATTAACGACAATAATGAGATGATCGCCGAGCCTGACGAATTCCGTCCTCGTCCTATCCCTTAAAGTCCCCTAAGTTCTTTTAAAGTCTTCCACGAGGATCGCGTCACGAAAGGTTCGGAGGAGTGTGCGGTCTATTCCTCTTCCTTTTTCGCGATTCGTATTTTTGCATGCTGCTACTTATACCGTATCTAATTTCGATCAACGAAACACGTAACTAATTTATTAACAACATGTAACTCGCGCTCTCTCTCTCTCTCTCTCTCTCTCTCTCTCTCTCTCTTGCGCACCTGTATGCATGCGAGAACGTGTGTCCCTATCCCGTTAACGAAACTGCCTGTCGTAAAGTTCCGAAGTTTGTAAATGAGAATTTCGCCAACTTTTGTAATAACCGGTAAAACGTTCCATAATAACGGTCGAGAGTCACTGCATATAGAAAGACACAAATCGGCTCTTTCGCCACTTGCTACGGGCGAGTATCGTTCGCCAACTACTTTACTCGCTCGCGGTCTTAAAGCGTAGTATAACGTTCGTAAAGTGTGGCGTCGCGCGGCGGCGGGCGCTTTTCGATTCCGCGATTCCGGGACGAAGTTGTTATTCCCGAATAAACAGCGGGGAGCGATACCAGCGCAATTAAAGGTAAAACACAGCGCGCGGGTCGGAAGAACGAGCAATTTGTACGGTACTATTGGCACTGCCAACTTAATCCCGTTCAGCAAAGTACACGGCGAACACGGCTCTCTGCCGATATCGGTCAGAGTAATTAATCAGTGCCATATGGTAAGCCCGAACGTCGACGGCTCGACGACGGCGAAGCAATTAATAACGTTTCCATTATCAATCGTGCGTAGTAACCGCGATGTTTTAACTTTCCCGCCGCCGACGACGAGTTTGTACTCGTCGGGAAACGGCCGTTAATAACTCTTTCTTATCGATCGCCCTTCGGTGAAACTTTCTACCCAGTCTACAGGCAGCTTTAGAGGTGCCGAGGTAGCCTTCCGCTAACGCAAGTTCCCTTCCCCAAACGTACTGGTAAGTCCCGGCGATTTACATACCTAATTCGTTTCGCGTTTCCAGATCGCACGATTTACGCGGATCGAAGAATCAGTTGTAAATTCCGAGTGATATCTACGTGAGATAAACATGTGTCGACGCGTACAACGTAATCGCTGACAGTAACACGGTGCCGGAGCTTTTGCTGAATGAGGGGGGGGGGGGATATTTATGAGTCTGAGCATAAGAAAATCTTTTCCACGTTCAATTATCTAACGCGTGAAAAATATAATTTATTTTAATTAATTAAATGGAAATTATTTAACCGCTCACATGTATGTTTGATCAGTAATAATCGGTCACGTAACAGCGGTGCGTATCTATTGTAGTGTGTGAAAAATAATCTATCACGTAACATACGTGTCTTTGTAGTGCAATATCAGCACATTAAAGCTTAAGTATTTAATAAAATATTAAAGTTTAATGACCTTCGAAATAATAATTTTTGCATTTAATCGGCACATCAATCTTTTTACAATCAGAAAATTCTTTTAAGGTGGAAGTGGAAACGAAAGAGAGCCCCAGAATTCTATCGGTTATATCAAAATGAAAATGAAATGCTAATCTCACTGGGTTCGAAGGACCGGCGCGTGGCGATAAAAAACTTCATTTTGCTCGCGCCACATCGGCCGTGAGCGAGTAAATTGATTTGGTTGGGAAAATGTAAACGATTAGAGGGCATTCCAATTATGAACAATAGATGTAGCGACGCAACACACGTATACGCATACATAAACGGACGGACTAAAAGGGAGAACCTTACCGTACGTAATCAGACACAATTGTGGATTTGTGCCGCCTCGCGCGGTAATTAGTGCTGAAAATTCGCGTCGGAATTACCGGGGTCATAAAATATAGCTGCTTTATGGCATAAAAGCTAATTAGTGGCACGTGCTCGCGGCAACGAGACGCGCAGGATACAATTAGTAACGAATCGCGGCAGCTGCGTCGACTGAGGAAAATTCATCAGGCCCCGACAGGAAAAATATGTAAATGTTTGGAAAAACAAATTATCCCCCCACATATTGTCCAGTCGCGATTTAGTAATTGCCATTTTATTAGCGCAAATATCAAAAGCTATAACGCGTCACCGTGAATAAAGCTTAAACGGAATCGCCGGTTAATATCCATATTTTTCGTAATCCATTTAATCCGATTAAGCACGGAACATTAAAAACTATTAAAAAGTGCTTTAATGCAGCACGCAAGAGACTTATATTAATTTTATGTAGATAATATTTGTATCGCATGTGAACTGTTACATTAAAATTATATCTAATGTACAATAAATGAGTTTAAAGCAGCTCTAGGTTGTTAATAAAAAAATAATTGCTCCTTATTGACCTGGTTCCTTCTTAATACACTTTACTACATTACATATATCAAGCTGGATAATTGAATTTCTTCTAATATGCAATTTATACTGTGGCATAATTTTTTTTTTTAATTTATGCCATAGTATAAATTAAAAAAAAAAGTTGTGCCATAGTATAAATCTATTAACTAATTTCAAAATAATCAAGAGTACCAGACGTATATTCTACGGTTTTCCTTTAGCAACTTTTTAATCTCAATTAACAGAGAGAATCTTCTTTTTGAAAAACTTTAAGAGAGGAAGATAAATGATTCGCGTCAGTGGGTGGAAGTTACATTTGCATGTTATACGCAGAGACCGGTGTGTCTCGAAAGGTTTTATCATATTATCTACTTCGTTAGTTGAATAATTGGATTTGCGGTTAGACAATATCCTGGCGGGATCCCAAGGGCGTGCGGCCACGTTTTTAGTATCCTACACATACTATAATAACCAGCAGCTAATAAATATTCGACGATGAATGTATCGACAGTTTCCAACGAAATAAAAGAAAAGAGAGAGAAAGAGAGAGAGAGAGAGAGAAAGAGAGGTGGGGGAGGGAGGGAAGCTAGCAGAGAGTTATTGTAAGAGGCGAGAGAATGAAATTCACCGAGCTTCATATCGCGGTCGTTACTTTTCACCCCCTGGAATTTATTTTCCCCTTTCTCGTCCTGTCGTATGCGTTTTTCGTGGGTCACATGAAAGGACGGAAAGAGAGAAAAGAGGAAAAGAAGCGAAGAGAGAAAGAGAAAAAGGAAAAAAAAAATAAAATGCGAGAGAACATGATAGATAGAGAAACCGAGCGAGAAAATACGCGAACGAGGTAAAAGACAGAGATGTGTGTCGGATCAAAGAGAGAAAGATAAAGAGAGAAGGAGAAAGTGATGGCGGAAACGCGGCGGAAAAAAAGGGAAGAAAAAAAGAAAAGTGAAGGAGAAGAAGGCGAGAAAGATAGAAAAATGCGAGAAGGTAGTGAACGGGGGAGAGGAGGGGGGAGGAGGAAAGGCGACGCGGAAAAGAAGGGTAGAGATGTGGAAGCGTAAGCTGGAATCGGTGCCGTGAGGGATTTCGAAGAAGGCAATATTTCAATCGACGTCAGATTTATCGACCTCCCGCCGCCCCGGCCATACGAAATGGCCGGCGCGCGTGTTACGTGCCACTTCGTGAAGTGGTCTCATGTCTCCCGCGGCCACCTGGCTGTCGGCCTGCTCGGCGGCTCCGTTTTGTCCGTCACGTGTCGTTACGTGCGAATCTCATCTTCGTCGCGCCCCCGCGTCTCATTTTAACTCTCAGAGCACTCGATCCGTCTATCTCGATTCGATCCTTTCGATAGCTCGTTTTAGTCATCGCGCGCCTATGTCTCTTTAAAGATTAATATCCATTAATCGTATCGACTAATACAAATAGGGCAGCCCTATCATAAATCTGTATAACCATCTGTATCGCCATCGCTCCGCCCCGTTGTCGCAAAACGCATCGATATCTTACCAGGCACGATGACGCGATATGCGTTGGGAAAAATATTGGAAAGTTTGGAATGTATAGGGTGTGGTCCTCTCAACTTTACCTCGTCCCGTAAAAACTGAACTTGACACGCCTGAGCTGAAAGAAGGAATAGTCAGCCATATCGGCCAGATGCTAGTTGTTTATTACTTTGTAAGTCCAATATTTCGACCCATGTATATGGGGCCATATAAATAAAGTGTAGCACAAACGCTGCTGCTCTTTTCGATGTAGAAATGAATGCTTCGAGATATATAAAGTATATTGTTTTATATTTATAAAAAGTACAGAAAGATTGTTGATAATTATAGCAATTGACAAAGGAAAGAGACTGTTGTTGACGAGAGAGGTGAATTGAGTTATTTCGCCAATGCGATCGTGAAGCATTTTGGATAACTCTGCTCTCAAACTCTACGTGTTTCATTTCGCGAAACCGATATGATTTCGGTCATGGTGTGTACTCGCTTCCTGTTTATTAATCATAACTGTTGAACAATATACGGAAGTTGCACCACTGCATGCTGCAGTTCCGCCTTTAGAGCTTATAGTTTGGCTCAATGTAAAGCTGGGATAAAATTCAGCCAGTAACGTTACTCTCCCGCAACAATTGCGGATAGTACTGCAGGCACAGGTAAGATTATTGTTATAGTTATTATTATCACCGTACCACGTTACGATAATCCGCATATATATTTGGCTTCCCCGAAACATTCTCTAGAGTCCCTCGGCATGCTAAGCAGGGGAGTTCAAGCTTCGTCTCGAGCTTCGTTTCGCGACTCCGCCACTTCCATCCACGATCATTTAACTGCAGGCGAACGAAGCCAATGTGTCACACATACACACACACCACATAAAACTACCGCGTAATCTATATTCAGATGTCTCGACAATTGAATTACGTTTCCATCGCGCCGTCGATATCCCGATGATGTCGATTTTTCAGTTTATTCGTCCGCCCCGCCGCGAGAGCGGCAAGGTGGCGAGACAACGCGCTTGACAATCGCGAAAAAATCGGAAAACAAAAGTCCGGAGAACGACACACGGACGGAATCTATTTGATCGCGGGGGAGAGAAGCGCGACGCGTTCGAGTATGTGGATTGGGTTGTTGCACATAAGAGGTTGCTCGAGGCGTTATGGGATTCCGCGATGGAGGCGACAGCGGTGAAGGCGGACGCGTAGGAGTAAAAGGGGAGAAGAGCGCGGAAACTCGGGACGCGACGACGACGGGGTCGAGGGGGCGGGTGGGTGGGTGAACCGAGGGAAGAACCGCGATGCTCCGGATTGGCACGAAGGGTTGAGGCTGCTGGCTTGCGCTTCGGCAACTTGGCGGGGTTCGGCGAGGCATTGAAATTGCAAATGCGCATTATGGATATTTCCCTATAGAGGGTCGAATACCTCTCTCCCGGTCTCTTACCACGCTTCTCGCTCTTTCCCATCCCCGTCTGCTTCCCGCTCGCTCCTTCCGCCACCGCATCACGTCTTCGCACTCTTGCTCGAGCTCTCTTTCATTCCCTTCGCTCCTTACACGCATCAGTTCGCGCTCGCGCTCTCTCTCTCTCCCTCTCTCACATCGCATTTCGTTCTCTCTTTCTCTCTCTCACCGTTACGCTCTCTCATCACATCTTTGCTTATCCTCGTATCGCCACCCTCCGCCCGCGACTTCCTTTTTCCCTCTCGCCTCGTTCTACCTTTGTCGCGGTCTCATTCTACGTTCTCCACTCCTCTCGTCTTTTCTCTCTCTCTCTCTCTCTCTCTCTCTCTTTCTTTCTCGCACGAAACGAAAACGCATACTGGAAAGCGCACACAGTCGCTCTCATTTCCCCATGTCCCATTCCTGCTCATCTCTGACATTCTCACTTCGTACGTGGATTATCTTCTCTCCTCTCGTTCTGCGTGCTACTCTTCGCGACACTTTCCGCATCTAGGTTCTTTTCTTTCCCAATTTTTCACATTGATCCCTCCCACCCCTTTGTTTCGCTCTCGTCTTATTCTTCTTACCTCTTTCATCCCGTTTTTCTTGAATATATCCTAAAGATACAGGACGTGTCCTTACACGCATCACATTACAAGCGACATCCTGAGGCTGCATCCGATTCACAGGCTGCGAACCTTGGATCTCATCATCTTTATACTATCTTCACAACCTTCACGCTATCTTCAACGCCTTCATTCACTCTCACTACGCTTTCTCTCGCACCTGCCTGTCTCTTTTGACATGCGTTTAGGACAGTGGTTCGCAATTTCTGATTTTTTCACACATTAATTGTTTTTAAATAAAATTGCTACAGGAAATATCTTCTATGTATATTACTATCAAAAATGTATCATAATTTTTGATAATAAGTATATTAAAAATTCTTATGTAATTGAATTTGCATTGCTAAATATAGTAGTAGACTTGAAAAAAATTATAAATGTTATGCAACGTATTAATCACATACAATTAACACATGCATATAATGAATATGTTTGGACATGAACAGTAAATAAATAAATATTACAAATAATGATTCACTCTTCTTTGAGAGAAAGAGAGAAAAAAGACGTAACGGAGAAAATTTATGATAAATGAAAGTTAAGTCTCCTTTTGGCGATAAATGTACCCAATATGACTTCTGTGGTGCAATAGCGAACCAATTTGAGCGTCACTGACGCGTCTCGCGAAGGATTCCGAGGCGGTAAAAGCGAAGCTGGAAACGTAGGGGCGAATAGGTAAGTGAATCTGTTACATGGGTTCGGCAGGGGTTCGGATTGCTTTGGGCGATTCCCTTCTCCTTCGAATCGACACCCCACTGGGCTCCCAGTCACCATTGTACACTCGTAGTCGCTGGTTATCCTATCGAATATATTTCCCCCTCCTTTCGCAGCACCGTGCATAGTTACGTGGAAATCAAAGCGAAACTCAAATTGTGCTAACATTATTCCTGTTCGTCCATGTCCCTGACGACTTAATTATATTTTTAAAATTAAGGGAACATTTTTTTCTTTAATACCATTTTGTATCCATTTTTTTTATAAAAGTTATAAACTTGAAACTTGGTAAAACGTTTATTTTTTGATATTTGAATGCCCTTTACACGTTTTTTTTAAACATTAGAAAAACTAATTTTCAGTAATTCTTTGTAAATCTGTGACAGTCGGGCGAGTCTTCTTACTACTGGCATGATTTAAGAGAGATGCAAAAATTATCACAAATTAAGAAATTCAAAAAAATCTTAATCTGTATAAATGCAGTTATCGTCCGAACTGTGCTCAAGTTAAAAAAAATGGATTTTTACAAAAACAACAAAGTTTTGAAAAAAATTCGATTTTTTCGTTTTTCTTTTTTATCGAAAAAAAAAAAAAAAAAATGGATTTTTTGTTTGATTGTAGGTCTCGGCCGAGAAAGGAAAGTATTGTAAATATCTCCTATAAATTTTGAGTAAATCAAAATAAAACTGGATGAGTTATCGTGGCAAAAATTTTGAAAAATGTTTCGAAAAAAACACATTTAAAATTTTGCAAACACGTTAATAAAAGCTTTTACAAATCTTTTGTTTTTTAATTTATTTTCACTCTCAAGGTTTGAATTATTAAAAAAATACCTAAAAAATAATCAATTTTTTGAAGCCCGAAGATACTTCTTTAGTCTACTTATACACTGACTCTTTAATCTTGTGTAAGAAAAGCTAACAATAAATTTTAGGCAAGTTAAATTACATGCAAATGTTTTCTATAAATTTCATTTACGTAAATTACATAAATTACTCTCAAAATTTGATATTGAAGAGAAGGGACTTTTAAAGCCATGCCGTATGTTATGTAAATATAGTAAATTATACGTATTTATATAAAAAAATGTATAAATTACTCTCAAAATCTAACGCCGGATGTTAATTAATGTTTATGTTTCTCGTATGATATTGAGAGAAAATATAGCCAGGAAGATAATTATTAATGCAAATAAATGTATGATTGTGTATTATAATACGCGATTACCGTGCAGAGAATCATTTTGATTCTTGAATTACGCGCTAAAATAAAATTAAAATAATTTTTTTTAATATCTTATTTAATAAAAGAGTATCCTCTTAATGCATTTTATAGGAACATTTGCATGCGTAATTTAATCTGTTAACTACATTGAAATCAACATAATATTACTGTACATTACACTGTGCTTTATATTCTTTACCTTTTCTCTACTAGCTGTTTCTACAATTTTTTTCATATTTTTATCCATGCGACATATCTCCATTCTTATCGTAAAATGCAATCGGGATTGTGCTTTGTAAAACAAATAAAACGTAAAAGCTTCTAATAAAAAATATTGAAACACATATCGTAATTATTTTAGTTAAATCCAGAATGTAAAGCGCGATTATATTTTGTGAATTTTAATTAGCGTCCAATTAACATCTGCCACATGAGTGAGCGTAAATTTCGATCCGTAATTCGTCGCGTTTTAAGTTGTTTGTTAACGAGGTTTATTTGTCGCGCTGGTCCGAGAAATAAAAATTTATGCTGTAAATAAGAGAACCGCCGTCGTGTGAAATCGATCGTTGGCCAAGCTCGACCTCGGAAAAACTACAAAAATCAGTAACGTGGTGGTTTTTCGTTGCAAAAGCACTCCGTTACGCTAGAGGCCCGTACACAGCCGCACACATACACATATGTATGTAGTATTATTTATTTTGTAAACAACGCCACAACATCCGCGGCCGAGCGTGAAAGTGAGGCCAGTTTATTTCGTTTCCGTTTGTCCCGTACCAATTCAATTTCGAGGGAAAAAAAGCAACGGGGGGAGGGGGGAGGGGAGGGTTAAGTGACAATCCCCCGTGTGGCTTCCCGATTTTTTTTTTGCGTTTGCTTCATTTTAGAAAAATCACGATTCCATGTACGCATAAAAACATTCTTTGTTTGAACAGTACGCCGGTCGGTCGTAGAGATTTAATATACATGAAAATTTTTCCCTCAAGCTTGCTTACTCGAACTCTTTCGCTTTTGCTGACTTAACGGCTCAAATGTAAAAAATAAGGGAGTCTCTAGATTTAAATTTTATAATTACGAATAATTACGCTGCTTATTCATTTTTTTTTTTTAATAGTCGTAATAGATTATACTTTAGTTCTCGTAATATGTCTCGCATTCTATGTATACTCTACTGCCCGTTGCTGTGCTGTGACCATCGAAAATGTCCGCGTTCTGTTTGCAACATCTTACATATTTTTTTTTTCTTTTTTTTTCACGTAGACCGTCTTGCAGGACAAGAGTCTCTTCGAGCGTAAGCAAATCGGGAAGATTAAATCAACCGAGCATCGTGTCTGCGATCGGTTCGTTAACCTTAGTTTAATTTTAAAACACGGTGCGAAGCATTAAGGCCATTTTTTGCAAGCGATTTGCGCTCGCGCTTGACTGACTGAAGAGCGCGAAAACAAAACGAACAGAAGATACAGAGAGGAACGACGTGAAAAATACTGGCGAAACGCCTTCGATCGCGTTCTAGCTGTTTGTTGCATAATTTCGTGCCGAAGAGCACGCTTATGCGCGCGCTTATGCCACTCTGACTAATAACATTTCAAAATATATACATAAACGTAAAATATGAAATAATTTAATATAGTGAGCCCTTTGAAAATTATTTGATTACCTAAATTAATTAAAAGAAGAAATATCGTTACATTAATTAAAGCGCAAGCTAAACACAAACTCTACAAACGGTGTATCAATTAAAATTGACCAAGTCGCTTGTGTATATATAAAATAATTGATACAAAAATATATAGTTGGCTCATGACAAATCAATCATGTTTCTTCCTCAGTAGGTTACCACCGATAATTCTGAAGAACCTTTATAGCCGTTCGTCGGCCTCGATTTTCGTCGACGGTGGATACCTTCATCCGTGTCCTCCACCGATCTTTATTTACTTTTATTCCCTCCATTATTCGAGCTTTTACTGTGCCGCCAATAGAGACAGGGGTTGCTCGATAATACACACTTTTATTTTCATTCCCACGCCCGAGTGGCTCGCTCTCGAAGCAGCAGCAGCAGCAGCAGCAGCAGCAGCAAGCCGATATACCACTTGTTCTTTTCACGTCATTTTTAACGAACGGATATGATATCCCCATAGTCTTGCTATAATGCAGAATAATCAATACCGGGGCCATCGCGCGGCTGTGTGCCGACATCTCGATGGATAGGATATTAAAAGTTTGACGTTTCGTTATCGATGGCTTCCACATAAGCCAGCGACTAGTTAAGTTGCGAAAATGTGAAAGACAGTTACATTGCTACTGCGGACTTTATGGACTCGATATGGGTATCTGGAAGATACCGTACGATCTTTCAGTTATGAAAAAAAAAAAATATATATATATATATATATATATACTGCGAGAGTCACAGTTTAAATCATGTGTACACGGTGACTTACGTTATAACAAAATTGAAGTGTAATTTCATTTCTCGTTAAGCAAATAGAATGATGTATTGGAAAAACTAACAATTTCTGAAATTTATCTTTACAACGACAAAAATTAATAAAAAATATTTGGCAATCCATATTTTTAATTCTCCATAAATTTAGTTTCGCTGCGCGAGAGACATAGTTCCGATCGGAATTGTTTAATTTTATAGGTAGGAGAAAAAGAGAAATATGGTCCTATAAAATTTATTGGCGCAAAGTTGTTTCAAATAAAAAAAGCAATTCGAGCAACTCGATATATAGAATGGCGGTCTTTATTAACGTATCTAAAAATGAACAATTTTTTAATTTCTACGTTAATTTCAAAATGAGAATTACGGGAATAAAATAAAAGCGCACAGAATAGGATACGCGTGAATGTGAACGCGCTCTGATAAATAACATATTCCCGCGCCGGTAAACGAATCATAATATTTATAAGCGATACGATAAAATATGAATTTTGAATATAAAGTAATCTAATGGGGAGAGATGAAGAAATAAAGATATACGCGCTCTATAAAACTTCCATCAAACAGAATGTTTTAATAAGAGTCGTAAGTAGCATTCGATATGTCAGGGTACAAGACTTAGAGAAGATGAAATGCACAGCTGTGCGTAAAAGAGATGAAAGGCAAGGAAACGAGTATAAAAGGGTGGCCGCCGCGCGGGAAAGCGGGGCAGATAGATGGTACACGGCTGCTACGCACACCAAAAACTCGAATTCACCGGCAGGCGAGGAGTCTGTAAAAGTACGACGGTAACTACGACAGAAGATTGAATAATGCGATAAGTTTGTAGTTGGAGAACTCGGGACCATGCAAATCAATGATTAATCACGGTAAATCGTGGGCTCTAAATGTCTCTAATTTTATTAACTGACATTTATCTCTCTCTCTCTCTCTTTTTCTGTTGCTGTTAAATAATTTATCACTTTGTTAAATAATTAATTGTTAATTCTTATTCATAATTTCTCAAATTTTAGTCCTAGCATACATTTGCAATGTATTTGGTAAAATAATGTTTAGATTTTTAATATGTACAATAGCTAATTAAATAAAATAATACTAATGCACAAAGAAAATTAAATGTCTCTTTGATTTCCTCTCGAAAAAAAATTGAATCGCTATACATTCGCAACTCTTAAAAGATTACTATCTTCTTCGTTTTTTTTCCTAGAGACGGTAAGTGTACAACTTGCAAGTAAACTTAAGTTACAATTAGAGTTCTCCTTCTTTTAATGACCTCCGGCATTCGCTCGTTATCCAGAAGGGTCAAATGTCTCGGCTGCACAATTAAGTTAAGAACTACTTAATAGACTGTTCTCTTATGAAATAACGAGTTAAATCGATTTGCTCTTTTAAGAGCATTGAACATCTAAAACGGAATAAGCGAACGTTTCATTTTCTTCCGTTTCGCCGCAAATCGCGCGCGATGGATCAGTTCGCAAGACGCTAAATGGCACAAATCTCGGTTTATGAAGGAGCCGCTGCATACGCGGATATATCAAAGTGATATCGGGTCAAATTGTTTAGTCGCGTCGTTGCAACTGGCACATTGTACGTCCCGCACCGTAACTTTACGTTGTAATTGCCGTCGCCTGCCGTCACCGCGTGGAGGTGAAGTTTCCGTCATCCCGTATAATACCGACGTTGAACGGACTGATGTTATTGCCGCGACGACGACGACGACGACGACGATGAAATTAGCCTCGTGAAAATCTAGCAGCGCAAAATCTCGGGGGGGGGGGGGTCGATATTTTTTTGCCAAAGCCGCTAGTGTCGTATAATTGAATCACTTCTTACGAATCGTCGCCGTACATAGTGCACGCGCCCGTTCGACAGCGACAGCGATCAAAGTGAAATTGATTTTGTTTTCCGACTCTTTTCCTTACTCTTTGTCTCTTCCCTTTGCAATTTTACGCTTCTCGAAAATTGGCTCGTGCGCTTGAACAAACGAATGATTGGTACTCGTGTGATCTCTTACGGAAACCTCTCTCACGAGTTCTTAACGCGAAAATGGTAATTTAAGAGTCGTCTCTGTGCCACGCTATCGTATCGTACGCCGTGATATGCTTCGCCGGTGTGCGGCGGTCACATACACGCGGATTACGGGCACGGTGAATCTGTGTGTACATCATCCCAGTGTCCGTCAAATAACCGTGCACTCGAATACACAAACAGGCATTCGATTCGTGCTGTAGATAGGGGTAGTTACAGGAATCTATTGTACTCTCGAGAGGTCGCGCGAGGGTCGGAGGGAGCGAAAAGGGGGAAACGAGAGGACGCGGCTATTCGATGGAGTAGGGCGAGGGAGAGCAACGCGCGGGAAAGGAGGAGGGAAAGGGCAGGGGATAGAAAGCGCGTCTGGATGAATGGCGTCGGCGTTGCTGGTGGTAGTGGTGGTAGTGGTGGTGGTGGTGGTGGCTTTTAGCTGGGCGCATTCAACCGCGAGGGTTAGCCGGGAGTATGGTATTAACGCATCCGCACGCGGTACACAAGGGGCGGACGATGCGTTAGTTTCGCAAAATCGGCTATAAAACGTATTGCCTACGGTGGAGATCGCAGCTCGGTAGTATTCGTTTAATGTAGTTTACCGCCGGTGGCCGTCGCGATGCGCGGAAGTTATTCCTTGTAGCATCCGGAAACCCGTAAGCGCGTGGCAAATCTAACTCCAACTAACTGAAATTTCTACCTTCGTGCCAAAAAAATTTCAAAAAAAGCTTCAAATATTAAATTTTCTTCCATTTTCATCTACCGAGATACATTTAAAATACGCCGAAGCAGCGTAACACGTAAAATAAATAATTATAATATTTATTGATGAAACATTGAATCAAAATAAGTTACAATTTATTTTAATCAAGAGAAATAAAGTTGAAAATAAACAAAATATTTTTTATTTGTGCAAAAAATTCTCTAATGTATGATAATAAAATCTTTACATTAATCTGTAAATACTCGCGTATAAAAACTAATCAAGACGCAAGCTATAAATTTACTAATTAAATGTATTTAATATACTTAATATACAGATATCTTAAATATGTCGATTTGACAAATTATTTTCAAAAATATAGATTTTGCAAAATACTAATGTTTGAAAATTATGATTTTATGTTTTAAACATACGTCAATGTATAATTATTTAAAAGACAAATAAAAGCTATTCTGTCCAAAAAGTTATGCGAGTGCTTACGGGTTAAAAGCCATCATCTATTTGCATGTAAAAGGCTACGTTTGAAATAGTCTGTACGATTCATCAATGCGTTAAAATGTCGAAAGCGAAATTTTTCGGGGGGAGAAAAAAACATTGCATTAATATATGATACTTTCCGCTAACAACAATGGTTGTTGTTCTTTCCGACAGGATTATCAATGGTCATAAAATTTATTCATCGGCTAATATTTAATCCGGTTCGTATTCACCACACGTTTCCCGGTAAACACAAACGTTATCATAAATCTCTCATTAAACTCTTTTCACGAAGTTACGAGCGTTGTTTAGACATGAAAGAATACAGATATCAAATGGTATGCACTCGCGTAACGACGCAACGCTTTCATTTAGATAACAAAGAGAACGAGATTGCCGTCGTCCATATACCGCGGACGCTATAGGGTGACCGGGCAAGGGGTAGAAAATAATCAAGCGGAGTGTGTGGTAGGAGGATGAACTACGCAGGGCCGACTCTCTGAAATATGTTATATGCCGTAGGACGCCGCAGTGGCGGCGACCGTGTTTGTTTAATTCGGTTTAACGCATTCAGGGAGAGAGAGAGAGAGAGAGAGAGAGAGAGAGAGAGAGAGAGAGAAGAGGTAGGGAGGTTCGTATCGACTGAAACCGTTGCGCTACGCCGTCTCGTTCTGTCCCATCCCGTTTTCGTCCTGTCATTCAACGCGTTTCCGTGCGGAACCGATTGCGTGCTCCTTCTCGAGAGACGAAGGGTTAAGCTCTACCTCTATCCCCTTCCCCTCCATCCAACAGATTCGATGATAGTGTAAAATAGATATGATTAAGGGGACGACAAGATGCGACTGAGAGTTTGCGGACTCTAGCGGGTTTAATCATATAAGTTCGGCGATGATGAATTCACGAAGGAGAGTCGTTGAAAGCGACTGAGGTAGAAAGAGAGAGTGTGTGTGTGTGTGTGTGAGAGAGAGAGAGAGAAGAGAAATTCCGACAAGTTTCTTCTCCTCCTTGGAATTAGGGGGAGAATCCCCCGATGAAGCACGAGCATAAAATCACGAACGGTTTTCGATTAAGCGTCGCGTTAAGGAAAGCAGCAGGCAGCGTTACGCTCATTGGAACTAACAAGGTGTACATCTCCGCGAAAATGCGAGTGATCAAATTCATTTTAAACGCAGGCACACTTCTCCGTACAGTGTAAATTACACGTAATACCTACAGGATCACGCTTCCGAGCGTATCTTTCAGCCCCGGCGTTAATTATACCCTCACGCGCGGATCATTTCGCCTCACCTCGCGTCTCGTTGTTCAACGCAGTGCAACGCACAACTGCACGCTGCCGCGTTGTGTTTGCTCGTGTAATAATCGTGTTAATAATCTGGTCGAGCGAGCCGTGGGCGAGGAGGGACGCGCGAGAGCGTGCGGAGAGTTGGTGTTTCATCGGGACTTAGGAATCAAATATTTGCACGACTCGAGCTTCGCCTCGGTTTACACGGCGAAGCTCGCGAATCCTAAATACTCAGCATTTACCTCGACTCGTCGACGGAAAACTGGTGAAGCGGAGGAAGGGGGAATCGTGGGAGGGAGGGCCCCGGGTAGAGTGCGAGTGACGAGTCTGGTTACGCGAATACCGCGAGAGGGTTAATTTGTCGGCTCCGCACGTCCGCGCGGATTCGAAAATCGCAAGCCGCACGATTATGCCGTGCGGCGCGTCAAAATAGCGCTGAATCAGCGGCCATTACAGCCTGGCCCGGCCGCGCCGGTACGAGCCGGTTCTTATTATTGCGAGTTAAATCGTCCAAGCGTTTATCGTTCGTTAAAGAGTCACTACGAGAGTCCCTAATTGGCCCCTCGCACGATCGTGAGAATCAAATCAACAAGCACGAGAAATCATGACACGTACAGCACATAGGGCGTCCGAGGTGATTCCACCTTCCTTCAATTTCCGCTTACAAAAGGATAATTGAGCCGGCCACTTCAAGGAGAACATGGGAAAATCAGTTTTATCATGCAAAATTCATTAGAGTTCCCCCGACTCGGTTCACGCAACCATTAGATTACAAGTTAGCGTTCGAAGTGTCTGCGATACGAAAGCAATCTCAAATTTATCTACAACGATTCTACGTTAGAAGCAATTGCGATCGTTCATCCATCCTCTGAAAAATTGCTCGCGACTTGCATCGTTTCTCAAACGATCGATTCAGTTTTGCTAATTTGCTCCTCCACCTACGTGTAAAACTAGCCACGTGTGAAATTTCTTGTGAGAACAAGGTGACCCCGGACAGACAGCTATGTCGTCGCGATTCGATAGGTCTGGGCACTTAACTCACCGCGCGCCGTCGATATCCGAATACTCTTATCCTCCTCGAACACACACGTCGATTCGCCGACGTGTATCCAGGTTCGGCAATCCTCCCACGACTATCACCCACGTCTAACCTACATACATACGTACATGATGGATGCTCTTCCACGTGTCCGAGCCATCACACGAGTGAAATGCATCCTAACGGCTGCTGCCGTCGGGAGCGCAAAAATATGCTCCAGAGCGTACGGCGGGAGTGCAAAAAAGAAAAAGCTATGTACCAAGTGTAAAAATCGGTCCCTCGATTTCTAAGTTCTATAAAATTTAGGGCAAGAGGCCCGTCATTCCACTCTCGCCGTATTCATCCTCGCCGATATCCGATGTCGACGACCGGTTGTCTCTGTACTCCTCGAATTGCTATTGATTCGACGTTCCCGGGCCTATTTGTGGTCCGCGTGTATAGCTGTCTTATATGTCGCAGACCTATCGTGAAACGTGGCGTATTTCATGAACGTCTTAGTCCCACACGCATTGCTCCATGAAGCTTCTGTTCTCTACCGCCTTGTCATTGACAGTGATATGTACACTGCCGATTATTATCCGAGAAATAATTGCGTGGTTTCACAAATTTACTGTTAATATTTTAATTCAGATAACGTCAAAGTATACGTTGTTGATTATTTCATCGTTCTCGAAATTCCTTCAATCACTGCAGTAAATCGTTTAAAAAAATAAAAATAAAGTATTGCAAAGTTTCGACAAAAGAAATTTAATTCGATCTTCCCGCCGGGACGACGGGACGTCGCGACGTCCCGCAAATACATACATCGGCACGGGACAATAATCCGACGCGCGTTTCTTAACAACGGCGGATTGACATCGTGACAAATTGGCGCGTATACGAGCGGCTATCTGTATCAAGCGGATGAATGCCCGTAACGGGCGGAATAGGTACGAAGAGCCTCCTCCCTCCCCTTCCCCTCCCCCTCCCCTCGTATGTCCGCAGAGGCGCGCCTATGACATTAATACATCATCGATTGTCCCATAAGCGTACACGCCGCTGGCGTGGAGTGCCGATATTCAGTTCGCTCCAATCGTTCTAGTCATTATGCACTGATGCAAACCCGCCTATTAGATACCGCCCCGCGGTGGAAGCCTGTTCATGGTTACTTCGATTCTCATGTCACGTGTGTGTATCACATTTGTGCACTCGTAGATACGCCTACGCATGAATGACGCGTTCCCGCTCGAGCACGAGGAAACGGCCGTTATTACGACATTACGCAGATAATGGCGTGGACAAATGCATACGTATCTGTCACATGGATAGGAGGAGACAGTTTTGCAGAAGGCTGAATTCGCAAAATTAAATTATACATATCGGATAACGATCGACGATATTATATAACGTATATTCCGTATATTCGTATTTGACGGATTAATCGCGAAGATATTTAACATTGGAAATTTGAGACTTGCGACAGATGATGACTCGACTTGGGAAGTATTGGCTCCAAATTGCTCGAGTACGGTAACAGCGCGCCAAGTTTGGGAGACGGTCCGCATAAAAAGTTCTTAATTTATACGAACGCTCCCTATCGCGAAAGTTTGTACGCCTGCGATTCATAAAACAAATGCGCTGCGATACGATGAAAGAAAGCAGGAACGACGCATGTACACTACTTGCAAACTAGCAACGCGTCTGAGAGCAACGGTGAATAAAGCACCTTTTTTTTACAAGGGTAGCGTGACTAAATCTTAAATGGCGTCTCTTTTTCTAAGGGATTTATAAGATTTAGTACAGCAAGTATAGCTGTTATAAAGTTGACGGTTTAATAACTACAATTTCGCCGAATCTTACGACAGTTTTATGAGTGCTTTGTTGCACAGCGTACTGTTACAGTTGATTAGGCTACTAATATTTCATAGCAGTTCTCTTCTGCGTGTTTATGGATTGTTAATATATTCATTACACGGAGTCAGAAAAGTTGGATTCAATTTTCAACAACGTATCCTTCCCTGCGTTTAAAATTATTTCTCCCGAATATACACGAAAAAGAACGGTTTCGCTAAGATATCTGAAAATTTAATTGGATACAGATCTGAAAATAATTTTATTAGATCATCAAAATTATTATTGTTGGACTCTGAAACTGAATCGCTACGATGTCAAAATTTTTTACAGCATTGCTCATCATGATTGAACATCCATCACAATTATTAACAATAATTTTGACGGTCCGATAAAATTATTTTCAGATCTCTGTATCCAGTTAAATATTTAGGTACTTCAACAAAATCATTCTTTCGCAGTTTTCGATTACTAGCATCGCGTTATGACAGTTATTTTACCATTTAAATGCAACAAATTAGAAATATGGATCGCGCGTTAAACCACACAAATTTCTCCGAATCTTATCCAATGAAATACGTGACGACTCGCAAATCGAATTCGAAGGGAAAGTTAATGTCAGCACTAGTATCTGTAGTCTCGAACGACGTTATACGGCTTCGCGAAATCGACAGGAAAATCCGTAGTTTATTTATATCGGTGGATACGTCGCTTGTGAGTAAGGCAGGATTAGAGAGGTCACAAATCATGGAATTGAACAGATTAAAATGGACACTCTGGGAAAGCAAAGATACGAGAATCGACCCGACGCCTGGGTGCGTCTACGCTCGATTTCGTTTTTTTTCCTCCCCATCACCGCGATACAAAAACGCTCTCTTTCGCCGCGATCCCATACTCTCGAAAATTTCAAAAATATATCAAACATTTTTTTATATTCATACGCGTTTGCACGCTTTATTTATATCTTGCAGTACAATAGTGAATTTTTCACTCGCTTTAATTCAACCTAATAACATTCCCATATCATGATATTGCAAATTAATATCTTAACGATTTTGAAATCGTTGTTGCATCGCACGCGCACTCTTTCAACAGCACATTTGTTATTATAGATATTTTTCATAATGTTTTCAGAGAATCTTCGACTTCGTGCGGAATATGACGAAGGAAGAAAGGAAGCACCGCCAAAGATCTCGTTCCTCGTTCCATCCGATACGGTGACATCAGTCGCAAATCCGGCAAACTTGTCTTTATTCCTGCTCGAATTCCCGATAGCTGATGCATCCACGACTGAAACGATGCGAAACTCCAACATGGAACGGGCGCGATTCGCAAGGCAAACGAACACGGTATCACCGCCAAGATTCGATCCCTCAACCCGGTGCAGCCGGCAAAGTTTCAAATTGGCCCTGGCCGGCTAGAGGAGACGAACCCCAGGCGACTGTCGCTCGTGCTGGCGCGATCCACATCAAATAGACTCTAAATAGAGAAGGCGACCGGCTACGATTACGAGCGGCGAGCCGGCGGGACCGGAGAAACGAGAGTATATCACAGTTTCCGTTGCGGGCTGAATTTCTCCATTAGCTACCCTATATCCGCGACGGAGCCAGCCAGGGGCATGGTAAGCGCACGCGTATGCCCGCGTCTAGGTATGCTCAAACACTAATACCAGCTTGCCGGTGTGCACGTGCATACACGGAGGTGTATATACAATTTGCAAATGCACACGCGGCCCGGGACACGCACGTAGACGGACGACGGGCACAAATCACCGGTGTAGAGAGGGACAACATCGAGGGGTGGTGCCTCCATGACATACGCGCGTAATTGAATCGATGAATGCGTGTGTGGCGTTATCATATGACGTTATAACTCCACACGTGATTCAATAAAGTCGCCGAAAATAATTTCCGTGCTATTACACTCTTTTGTCTATTAGCAGTGGGTATAGTGCATCGATAATAACGCTCTTTGATAATATCGGCCAACAGTTGACGGTTTCACGACTATTTACAACATTATGAAACGTCTGTACCACCGATCGAAGTCGTCCACGTAGTTATTTATCAAGATTTAAAGACCTATAGGCGTGTGCGCGTCAACGGAAAAAAGATTAATGGAACACGTGAATACGAATAACGTCTTGTATTAAAAAGAATCTGAATAAATTTATGATGAGAAAAGCTTTACTTTGTCAATTTTAATTGTTTACTTTCATCCTTTTTTTATGTATAGAAAATAGAAAAATAAATATTGTGTGTTAAATAAAACGGTGTGCTACATCGTTTATCTAGAATATTAGGAAAAAAGCGTATGCATGTCTGAAATTGATCCAGATTCCGTCAATAATAGGAGTTTGCCGTAAATCTGGGACACATGCAATATGTAATATATATTGTATACGTAATGTGTTTCACTAATATGTTAACTAATATCCTGCCCGTATAGCTGCACCGCATAGTTATCGTCTGTTCGTACACACACCCGGGTATGTATACAATTTGCAAATGCACATGCAATTCGATACACGCGCATAGACAGATTGCGACGCAAATCACTGCCAACATTGATAGAAAGTGGTTTCATATAATTAAACTGATTATATTTTAAGAACAGATTTCATCGTTCTGACGTTTCTACGGTACGTGCGTGGATTTATAATTGAAATTAGAAATTTTTTCTTCAATCATTCAGAAGTATAAACTTTTACATTATGCACGGAATAATATTTTTACGTCAATTTCTTTCTCAAATACATTTTCTATATATTTTTTAGATCGATGAATACATATCGCTATTAATACATATGATTTTATTTCCAATGTAACTCGCTCTTTCTATACCTATAATCTTTGATATGCGAAAATACCTGCAAGTTGTTGCACGATTAACTGCACGTTTTCTGAATAAAATGCTGTTATCAAGAAATGTTTTCATTAACGTGTCCTGCGCTACGATTACACAGTAATTAGCATAATCCTCCTTGTTTGCGTAAATTGCAATAAGCGACGTAACTGATTACATTCATGAGACTAATGCATCTCAAACAACAAGTCGACAAATGAAGCAACAATTGCTTCGGAGAGGTACGTCTCATTCAGCATTGTGAGCGCTTTTTATTACAATGTCTCAGTTAACTGAATTATGTTAATAGGACTGACCGAGTACGCAGAACCGCTCGCGTGACCAGGATATGATAATAATACTCTGCGAGCGTTTTCTTTTTTTTTATATATATGACTGTAATATTCGACAAAAAATTGTCCTCTGCTTAAATATTTCCATTTCGCGTAATAACTAAATATGCTTTCGGCATCGGTATTTTCTCAGACAGATCGAGTGTGGAGCTATTTTATATCTCTCATGACACGGGTAGAATGGGATTGTTCTATTCTTTGCATTTTTTTTTCAAAGACAATGAAGATTTCCTAAGAAATTATCATTTTCAAATTTGCTTTAAATTTACTAGACTTGACTGAAATTAATAGAAAAATATTCTAATTAAAAGTGGCAGTAACAATAAAAATATGGCAACAATCGTGCTGTTTATCATATGGCATCCGCCTGGTTTCCCGCAAAAGACTACTTTCATAGAAAACGCGTATTCGCAAAATTTTGAATAGCTAAAGACAGGCCCGGAGGGACCTGTTGTTTCACGTATCAGACCTTCGTCTTGATCCCGTAAATCCAATACAAACGTTCGTACATGTTTCCACAACCAACTGACGCGCGCGGAAAGAATTTTACTATTCGGCCATTCGGACAAGACTAATAGAAGTGAACTCGAAGGAACACTTAGGTATAGGGACTATCCAGCCGCGAAAATTCTTCGAACGAGTTTTCGAGGGGCCGAGTGCGAAAGAGAAACGGAGCGCCAAGGGAAGAGAAATACCAAAGAGGCTCGCGCGTACGGCGCCGAGAGCCGGGCATTTTTGAAACCGGGTGTTCGCGTGACTAGGTTGGTCGATGGTTTGGCGCCGCGAGAGGACGAGAGAGAGAGAGAGAGAGAGAGAGAGAGAGAGAGAGAGAGAGGGGGGAGAGGGACGAGGAGAGGAAGAGGAGGAGGAGGTAGACAGAACGGTGTGAAAGCCAGACGAGAAAGAGAACGAGACACAGGGAAAGGGGGATGGGCGTTCGGTGCGGGACGGTAGGTGTTCGTTCGTTCGGCGCTCTGGTTCTGGGGGCGCAGAGAGCGTACAGGAGAAGGCTGGTGGATCGATTCAGCCGCTCGAGTCGAGTCGAGACTATGCTTCGGGGCTCCGCGCTCTGCTCTGTGGCCTTTCTCTGTCTCCCTCTCGCTTCACGTAGACACACGCACGCACGTGCGCACGCATACGTATACGTACGCGCATGCACACACATCCCCAGGGATATGCGTATGCAAAGACACCCGCGGACTGATCACCATTTCGGCTTGTGCGCGAACGCGCAAAGAGACCAAAAGGAGAAACGGAGACGCAGAACGGAAAGAGGATGGGATGCTTAGAAACTCCTGTACTTCTCGGACGGTGTTGGATTTCATCGGATTCAGTCGGGTCCGATTTAGTTTTAGTTGGCTCGCTTTGGAATTGCTATTCGCGGTCGGGTACGCTGGTGATTATGACGTTCAACAAAAAGAGCTGTAACATTGATTCGGAAGAATATTATAGTAAAGGAGGTCCCAACATAATTTTAAATTTTTAAATGCATTACAGTTTTAAATTGTAAAATAATTTTTAAAGATATATAAAACCAATTTGGAAGACAGACAGAAAGTACCGCAAGTTAAGTCCGCAAACGTTTGCTTACATTTACGATATTTAGCTTATTATTTTACAGTATTTAACTTATTTTTTTTTTAATTGGATACTGTATTCTTGTTACACATTTTTCCATATTTTGATTACTTTCAAAATTAATGCATTTTTAATTGTTAACTTTTTAGCAAATTTTAATAAGATACTTTATTCTTAAAAAATACAAATCTACTTGAATTTAATCAAAACGGACTGGATTTTAGTTTAAATTTTGATCAACTTCGTTGATCTTCCAATTACTAGTGCTTGATGACAGTAAAATTGTAAATTACATTTAATTATCACGCTAATATTTGCGTTTTTTCTTACAATAAATTATTCATGTAGATAAAATGGCATGGACTATATTCGTTCTTAACGCAATTGTCACGCCGCGCCAATGCAGTACCATTTTATACCTTGACGTCGCACGGCACAAAAATGTTTCAATAACACGGACTTTTGAACGCCACTCTTGAGCTTTACCGAATTCTGGAAGATTTAATTACGCGTGAAAAAAAAATTCAGCACCAGTAACATTCTCGAAAGTAGAGTCCGCGAGTTCCCGGTAGCTCGTTAGAAAAATTACAGGCTACGTTCTAGAACGGTAAAGGACCAGAATATTTAATATCTTCCGACTGTAAAATACATTTCGTGATATACCGTCGCAAAGCAACGAGTGCAACGCCCGCCCGCCGCCGTTGCGCTCTGTTTTGGGTGGCTACCGCTTATTATGAATGTTTGTTCCACTGTGTGTTTCATTAGCATCAACCGCAACGTTTTATTACTACTTGTGCTTAAGCATTTCGCAATTTACCTCACCGAAAGTTTTAATTAATAAAACATTACGCGTCGGAATTGCGATGCCTATGCTCGATAAACAAATTTCACCAATCCGCCAAAGCGTTTCCGATTAAACTGCAGTTGCGTCGAGTTTTACATCGGTGCCTGCAACTATGAATGTAAAATCCGCATTACTTATGTGCATACGCGAATAAAACGATGTCACCGAAGAAATATTATTTTCTTTCATGTTACGCTGATCCCTCTTGAAATGCCTGTCTCGTCCAGCGCTCCTTACTTTTCACTACTGTTTTTCAGCCATCTCATTTTTCATACGTATCTCTTGTTTGCTCGTAACCGCAATATGAAACGGATCAGTCTAGTTACCAATGCGGGCGGAAAAAAAGTGTACGAGAGAATAAAGACATCGAATCTCGAAAACTACGACGAAAGGACGGAAAGCAATGTGTGAGGACGATATATAGATAAGACGCGCGTTTATTAACGCCAGCGTAATTTTCTTAAGAATCTGACGCAGCTCGCACACGGGTTACTCCAGCAATTTACGCGTGCGGGCGTTCGCACGGATCGACCCGTGTGCACACCCGCCACCCCGTAATACACACGCTTGAATGCGCGCACGCATGCACGCACGCAAGCACGCACGAGCGTGGAAACGGAGCGGATGCGAACAGAACGGTACGAAGAGGGATGCAGAGAGAGAGAGAGAGAGAGAGAGAGAGAGAGAGAGAGAGAGAGAGAGAGAGAGAGAGAGAGCGAGGCGAACGTACTATACGATCTCTCGCCTCCGTAAGCGCTTCTGTCAACTGTACGTCGCTACCGGGGTGCACAGCCGCATTGCTCGCGCGCTGCAGTCAGCCTCCGCACCCTCCTCTTCCCGCCCGCTCGTCTAACCCCCGCGTCATCGGTCGTACCTGCAGTCGCAGCCACCACGGCGCGATTGTGTGTTCCGCGGTGCATGCCGTTTGTCACCATTCAAGACGGTGACGCCGAATGCCGAGCGAGTTTCGCCACGAGTCGACGGCAAGAGGATTCTCCATCGAGGTCGTCTCTCGGAGGGGGTGGCGACGGGGAGGCAGAGCGAACGAGACGATCGCGCGTTTGCGGAAGGCGCCGCGCCGCCGTTACGGCGATGCGGTGGCGACAGTTGTGAAAATTTTAGGCGACGGTTGTTTGGAAAAATTGCCAGCCGATTGTTTCAACAAGAAACGCGTTACAACGATATGTAAATCGCGCGCCCTACATAAACTTACATGCCCCGAACATTGGTATACGTGCACATGCATCTGATATGTGCTCATTAAAAAATTTATTCTCATTTTTTATTCCCTTCATTTGTATATTATATTTTTATTAGATATTCGATTTTATTGCGGCTTTCGTTTGAATTACAGGACGCGGTTGCGACTCTTTTTTTTCTCGCCCCATGTTATAATTTAGATTACACGAAAAAGAGGCAAATCATTAATGGAATTAAGTAAATTGAGATAATCAGATTGCGTCTTTCTTTTTATACACGACTATTACCATAAATCTGCATTTTAAATGCAAGTTTGAATGTAGGAAAATTAAGCTCGCGATGGAAAAGTGAAATTTGCGAATTGTGCGAGCACGTTCCAACAATTATGCTTATAAAAAAATATCCCGCTCATTTGCAGTAATTACACGTAATAAAATATCTCTAACAAAATATTGGCAATAATGCACACGACGACGGCGACGTCGTAAAATTCTTTGACCAATTAAGGGACGAATTTTTCCCGACGAAAATTCGATTAAACGCGACGTTATCTCGAATATGGGCGACGGTAATGGTTTTACAACCGTTACGAAGTAATGGTTTTAGCATCTTTAAAGGCACTTGTAAAAAGTATTTTAGTAACAGTTGGTTCTTTGTCCCGAGGATATGCGCGCGAGCCGAGGGAAACAAAAGGATATAGTCCGAATCCAATAGAGTCCTCCCGTCCGCAATGTGCACGGCGCGATTACGCTGGTATCTTGTGAAATCAACAAGATTATCCATTGACGGAAATCGCACCATCTGCGCATTGTTCACGCTCGCTGATCGGCAAGTGCGCATAGTGTTCAAGCAGCGGTGTCTCTCCCGACGCTCGCGATAATCCCCCCGAGCGACGTTAGAACGTAATACGAGGGTAATATTATCCGCGTCACACGACGTTCAATTTTTTCGATATTTCATCAGGCAACCATTAATTATAACTCTCTCATTATCAATCACTGCAGCCATTAATTACGCTGTAAAACTTGGAGCAGTTCTATAAAAGAGTTTTAGAAGATCCACTACTCGCGCTACTTAATATTGCGCGAACGAATTTTACGAATTCATCAACTCCCTCTCTCTTTGTAGCTCCAAGAACGCGTCATCGCGATGAATGCGAGGCGAGGCTCTTCGAAAACAAGCGGCACTCCGAAGGTTCTCCCGTGATGATATGTACGACTATTCATGAGCGATCTAAACGCGCGTTTAATAATTAAAATCCGCTCGATCGATCGTCGACGCTAATCGAAGCGCTGCCGCGAGCTACGACCTGATTTGCATTCTAGCCCTGCGTTGGCGTTCCACATAGTCTGCCGCGAACAATGCTCTCGCAACAAGTGTGCGTCCGTCTAAAAAATCCGATTAGAGATAGAGAGAAAGGGGGAAGAGAATAAGAGAGAGAGAGAGAGAGCTGTAATGCGACTCGATCGAAATGCGCCGCGGTGCGTAGTCTGTGCGGAACGGTTGTCGGTCATATAATCGTCACGATCCAAAATTTTGCGGCCTGGCCAGCCCGCGGCGAGCCGCCGTAACCGAATTTTGACGGCTCTCCCGCTCTGCCGCTCTCTTCGCGCCGTACCTTCCGCCTCATCGATATTCTATTAATATTTCAATATTCCCGGCCAGCTGCTTCAGACACGAGACAATATCTACGGCAAGTATGCATCTGTCGATCCGTACGCCGTCGAAACACGTCCGTCATGTGCAATAACGTAAGATAGCCCGGCGTTTTACGGCGGCACGTCTCGCCCCAATCGCGTCGCAGTCGAAAGTGCGCTCTGATTTCGACGATGGAATCGCACGGTGTCTGATGGCGCATCGATCGCTAATCAAAACGCCAAACTTTCCCGCCTTGCATGTTCTCTCTTTGCGAACGAACAGAAAATCGTTTAAGATCGATCGTTCTCTCCGAAATCTGAATCAGTGAAATCTTCCAGCAGTCCTATACTTGTAACTGTGATCATCAGTGGCTGTTCACTGTTTTTTTAATTTCGATTGGAAAAGTACTATCGCTGACCGGAATCAGTGTACTGTCACCGAAAGACCGTACATCTCACTGATTGATATAGTTATAAGTATACCACCTGAAATCAGACTATTCAATGAATAATACACGTTTAGAGAATTGATCCTCGAAGCAAGGTGTTTAGTCCCTCCCGTGTGCTCAACATGTGAAATAATCATGGGGTATTTGTTTGAAAATGAGAGCTGCTAATATTGCGCTAATTTAATTTGGCTGGATCAACGATCAAAACAAGTAGCTTTTCATCTGCATTCTGCATTCTTTTTACAATCGGAAAATTAATACTAACAGTGAAGAATAGAATTTTCACTATTAGAAAAAGAAATTCGTTTAAAAAGGGATACTACGCTTTAGGTTTACGAACGTGGCTGAATGAAAGGAGCAAAAACGCTTTTTTCCGCATGGCGCGTTTTTTTCACCCCCCCCCCTTCCCTCGCGCAAATGGAAATCGGTGGAGCTTCAGAATAGAGTATTCCTATTCTTATTCTTAAATCGAAAACTGAAACGCGTTTTACCGCCTTGCGCGCGATCTTTTCCGCGCGCAGGCGGAAACCAACGTGAGCACAGAACGGTGTCTTCGGTGTCGGCGCGCGGTGAAAAATGTAGGAAATAATTTTCTCGTAGAGACGAGAGGCGGCTGCCTCTCTCAGCTCGCGATATAGCCTACGATTTTCATGACGGCATCCTTTTTTCCGCCGGCGCGGCCGTCGCGCGGCGGCGATATTATCGCGAGATGTTTTAAGGCGAGCCAGCATCTCGTATAACTTTATTACGTTTATTATAAACTCCCGCTAACTGCATAATAGTTTCGGTGGAATATAAACGCAATTGGAGTGCTCTAAAATTGAAAAGCCAATCATGATGCACAACTTTGCCTTACTGCAACAATGACAATCGATCCAATTAAAACTTAAGTACAATTCTAATTTCGAGTTGAAGCGACGTAATTAAAGTTTATACATTATGCTTCGCATTCTCGCTGCCCATAACGTGCAGCATGCAAATTGCACGTTTGCTATTACACTCTATTATTATAAATACCTGTTTCCCAACGCACCAATTTGCACCGTGAATTCGATTCGTCGGACGTAACTTTCTTCCGGAGCCGGCTTTACTACACTGAAACACAAGAAATATTTCATATGTAATATACATTTCATAAATATCAATATAGCAAATGAATTCGATTTTCAGGCGATACGGTTAAAGAATTTCTTTTATAAAGCATATATATATATATATTTTTTTTTTTAATTCTCATTCAACTCTTACATTTCAATACAATATGTAGTTTTGTTCATTCGACTACTCAAGGCTCAAAATCGGATGAATGCATTCTGAATGACTGTAAACACTTCATTCCACTGAAGCGTTCTGCTTCATAATGCTGCTGCCTATTCGGTACTAACGAGGCGTAAGCTGCCGAATGAACTAGTTCCATTGAGATACTTGAAAAGTGATAATACAACTGGAATTGACCGAGTTATTTGCTTGTCAGCAATCGCAGCTTTGATATATGTAAGAAACATCAGCGCTCTATAAACTCTTATCGAAAAATGAAGATCGTGAATCTTATGCGTTATTAATCTGTAACGAAAATAGACATTATGCGCAGAAGGTTAATCTATTTTCATTTCTCTCATATATGTTGAATTATTTTAATCGTATGAATTAAACGCACTCCGCTGAAATGCGTGGGAATGCTGGAGTTGGAATATACTGGCATATATTCCCCAAAGATGTTGTTCGAGGCCACATGTAAGCGTCACAATCGCGGAAACACATTTAGTTAAGATATCTAGCTAATCAGTAGATAGGTAAATCCGCTAATACCTATGTACACTCCCAAACGAAGCCGGGAACCATATCGGTTAGAACTTAAGCCACTCGCTACGCCGAGTTATTATCACTCCGAGATACGCGATGCATGGATTGGCTGTAACAGAGCAACGATAAGGGAGCGTTTGCATTTCGCGGGCGCACCATGCTGCATAATTACCCGCGAGAGTAATCGCAATCAACGCCTCTCACTACATCGCGATGTGTTGCACTCGCCGCTGCAACACATCGCGATCGGCATTACAGTTCAACAACTTGACTCTCGCGTTTCTCTCCCATTGTCCCTAATGCGCGTCCTCTGTCTCCGGTCCTTGCCTCTCGTCCGCGAAGATATTATTCTAGTTTTGCTCGTAGATAAGAACCGCGTTATGCAGTTGCTCGTGAGCGAACAATGAGTCGCGCGTAATCATCGATTGCGATTATCGCGGTAAGTAAATTACTGGGATGAGTATATCGCTAGTATATCGATCGAAAGTGCGCTTGGTGCCGCATCGACTACCCCCTCAGCTTCTCCTAGCTGAGTAGATGGCTAATTAGACGATTGAACGTTACTCGAGAAGCAAAAGCGCTTCTAACGAGCGACGTTGACCGCGATACCTCAATTGCGGAAACGCGAAACGATTGGCACACCCTAACGAGACCGTTTTCGGGAAGTACTGCTCTCGTCGGTGAAAACGAAGCCGATCGTGGACTGGATTGTTAATGAGCGATTATTAACGCTCCATCCATTGTGAATAATGATCGTGAAAGCTTTTCAGATCGTGTCACATTTTGTAGAATATTTTACATCATTGAAATTCAATACACAATTCTTTTTTTGAAGGAAATGGGATAAAAAAAAAACAGCAACAAAAAAATTGTATGCAACTGAGATTTAAAAACGTTTTCGGCCATTTTAATGCAATGCGAAAAAATATGATTCGTCACGAAATCCATTGGGGATCAAATTTGCGCGAAATTACGAGATAAAATCGTTTTCGAGATAACCGAGTCTAAATCTCAAAAGTGAACGGGTAAGTTCGAAGAACGAAGGGCCACCCCTTGGCGATGGCAGTAATGAGTGTCGCGTGGCGAAAGGGTGCTGCTGGTACGCTGGCCCTTTCGAGCCTGTGCGCCATTATTAATAGAGAAACGAAATAAATTTCGGAGCGCGGCACGGCTTGTTATAATCCTCGCCGTATATACGGTGCGCCTATTCCGCTTCACCCCTTCGCGTCGTCTCACCCCGGGGTACTTTCACCTTTCCATCCCCCTGCGCTGCGTGACACGGCGGATTATCGTACGGTGTGTCGAGGTCGTCGAATTATTCCACGGTCGGCAGCGCCCTTTTTAAGTTCGACGGGAATGCTCACTTCTCACGCACGAAAAAATGTGCGCCACTTTAAACGCGCTCTTGCGCGACGTAACGAAATAATATCTGTCTCTTCCCGTTCCAAAAATATCGAGAAAATATCTGAAAATGACTTTTTTCTTTAATTCTTGCGTCGTTACAGCAATATCGTTAATCGCATTGTAATTTAGATAAAATGAAGTTGGTTAATTCTTAACTATACTGTCACGGTACAAATGTAGCCTACTGCATACAATTACACAAATTTTTCTCTTAATTGAAATATGACAGAATTGTAGTCCAAGATTATTTAGAAAAGAAATCTTTATTTCTGTTACTTAGAGCCCAACAAACTTTATTTTCTGTTGTATTTGTAATAAATGATTATCTTTCAGAATGTTTAATTGTTACATGAGATAAAAAAAAACATCAATTTTTTAAATTTCACTTCAATCAAAAATTTTATCAAAATTTAGGGTACAAAACTGTCCAGTGGGTAAATGTATAGGGTTAATTAAGGGTTAATTAATATACGTTAATGAAGCAAGACTATGGATACATAGAGTAAGAGTGCGCAAGAGGGATATGGACTTGGAATCGCGATTTTCGAGCCGAACATATTTTCTTAAGATCAATAGCTCCACCCTTCTGTCCTTTACAAGAAAATGTACTGCGCTCCAATCCATTAATTTAGATCCCACTCGTGACCACAGACGAGATCGTGCGGTTGCACCAAGAGTCATGGCTCGAGTCGGGAAACTCGAACGTCGAACAAAGTTGCCCGCGAGAGACCGCAATACTCTTCTCGCCATGCCATTCCGATACAATATTTACTCGGAGGTGGTCCAAAAGCGATTTCACGAAATAGTTGCATATTTTAGAGGCAAAAACGGAAGATATGTGATTTACATTTACACGGGCTACCCTTTACAATAAAGATTTATATATCGCATGAATAACCGGAATTCAATCTCCTCTCGTATAAATGTAAGTAATCGTCGAGTAATTAAATATTTGATTTCCCACGCCACTTGGCATGACGAAACCTTCCTTATTTCTCATTCTCTCGACGTGCACATATCGAAAAATTGATTGCAACTGAAAGCGCTGCGGATAACTTTCGGTATTCAAATCTAAAGCGACGTTGCATCATGTAACAGTCACTTCCAATTTGATTGATCATTAAATCTAATTAACACCATAATATCTTTAGCATATTTATTGACACGTTAAATCTAGAGATTTCGACATCTTGCTGTGAGAATGATTCTGGCACTTGCCGGAAGATTTGCAAGCGTCTAATCTGTGCGTTTTCGATTAATGTTTCATTAAGTTCTGTTGATCTTCCGTCGGAACCACGGTGCCGAAGCACCTTGTTTCTCTTGAAAGATCGTCGTCATTCCAACGTTCTACTCCGCGATTCTCTCCGAGTGTTTATGTAGGAGGGCGAAGTCGAAGGGAGATGCGGGATCGAAGATGGCTGAGCGGCGTGTCGAGGTGCTTTAAGCCGGCAGCTTGGCGTGAAATTCGAAGTCGAGAAATCCTGCCGCAGATGAGAACTCGAGATCACGGAATTAACCGATATGTCGCTAGTGCTGAATTTAACGCGCTTGATTCATCTTCCAAAAGCGATTTTCAATTATTATTAATAAATTTAATCATTGATTGATATATTTAAAACGACGACACATCTGTCAGTCTTAATTAATATCTTATTAGATCATCGCTCTCCCATTCTTCCTAATAGAAACAATGAAAGATTCCAAATATAATTTTTTTAAATTCAGTCAATTGCAACAAAGATTTAAACGTTGATTTATTAATTTCGTTAGTCCTTTGTGCACGGTGAAAGAAGACAAAGTTAAATAAGATATTTAATATTCCTTTTACTAGAAATATCATAAAATGCAATTTTCTTGAATATTTATATAAAATTATACTTTTTTCCATGCGCAAAACGTTCTAATATTTAAATGCTAGTTAGCATCATTTATTATTAAATTGATTACAATTTAATAAATGTGATATCACTAATTCTTATTCAATTTAGAGCTGCGTTATGACTGAAAAAATAATGCGGCGCGCAGTTTGATGAATTTGAACAAGTATATAAAATCACACGAATAAAGCATTAAGATCTAGTTATAAAGGCGTTGAAGGCGTTCTTGTTTAATTTGTGTTGTCACATTATCGGTCGAACATTTCTCTATATATAATACAAAATGTCCGTAACACTTTTTAGATAAAATAAGACACACAAAAGAAGAGCCTCGAGGGAATTACGGAGACAAAGAAAAACATATCCGTCGTATCGTTAATAGATATAAAATTTGCACGTGCCGTTACCATAGAGTTTGACTTCTCCGTATAAGCTGCACAAAACGTGTATGCCCAATTTCCATTATAGAGTCGAGAGTGTATCGAAGCGAGAAGCTGCGAGGCATTGGACGATCCGGGACGTTGCCGAGGTAAGAGCAAGACGGTGGTCTCGAACCGCAGGTGCAACCGTTCGCTGCTCGAACGCCGCACACGACGCACGTGAACACGTACCTCCCCCTTTCGTCTTCCCTTGCCTCGGGCAACGCCAAATCCCACGGGATAAAACCAAGCCCGGGCCGTGTTCCCTACCCTCCTTTATACGCGGTCGCGGCGGCGGCGGCGGCGAGCGGTTCCTCCGTTCCGTCTGGACCGGTCCGTTTATCCCGCCGAACTTTCAGCCAGCCCCGCACCGAGTCTATAGGCGTCCGACCAGTTCTCAACCCTGGACCTCTCCCCTTCCACCACGGCGCCTGACGGTTCCCGACCACCACTTGGAGCAGACACCCTCGGCATCCACGACCGAACCGCCCGGGGTTCCGGGCTTCCTGAATATTTTATTTACTCGCCACCCCGCTTCTTGCTCCTTCGCCTCCTTGAGCCTCGTTGCACCGCCTTTCTCTCTATCTCTTCATCTCACGTATACTCCTTTTTCGTGTTTCGGCTCCGTCTGAGCATCGACGGCTCTCTTCTTCTACTCGCTGGGTTTAACTCGACTCTCTCTTCCTTCGATCGTCCCACCCTTCATCGTCCTATCGTCCGCCCGCTATCGGCTCTCTTTTTACTCTTAATCGCGCGAATTTATCTTGGTCGGAACGTCTCCCGATAGCGCGACCTTCGCTCCTTCGTTTTCTTCATGGAGCCGCGAGTATACGCGTGCATGCATATTCACATTTATGTAGCGCGTATAGTGTGCAGTTATGGCACAGACGCGAACACTGTACCGCGTAACGATCGGACGTTTCCCGTTTTCGCTCTCGTCTCGCTCCACGCGTTCTCTCGTTGATCTTCCCATGACTTCTCCGCCGAATAGACGCGATAACGTTGTTCCTTTACGACCGCGCCGGGGCCAGTCAATTCGTTTAATTATTCGTGCTATATATCCAGGCGCGTTGTAAATTTTCCGGGTTTATTTCCGAACTTCTCGGCATCGCCGGGGATTTTATAATGGTAACGAACGAAATGACCGATTTTATTCTCCAAGTCGTCACGTATAACCCTCGTAAAGTCGACAATACGTACAACCGAAACTTTCAAAGAATTCGAATTAAGATCAATTTAAATTAATGACTCGGCGATATTTTTGCTTTGAGATGATCTAAATTGATGGCGCGAGCGAGCGAGCAAGAGACAGAAAGAGAGAGAGAGAGAGAGAGAGAGATCATCGTGACATATGTGTTCACGTGATTGTTAGACCTTGTTTCTAGTTTAGATTTACTTCGACCTTCTCAAATTTAATTCGGCTGATAAAATTATATCGGAAAATATATTTGCCCGTATCTCCCTTTACGGCCAAGTTCTCTCCAATTTTCGCGTAATTGGAGCACAATCGATCTCACCTGCACTGAAACAATCGTCATTCTTGTTCGGGTAACTCGAGCTTCCTGCGGCTGCGGTCGGGAGCGTCCGACGTCTGAGACAAGACCAGGTTATATATACATATTCCCCCACAGTGAATTCCCACCGTGGCCAACGCAGAAGCGGATAATCAAATATCCGCGAGGCCGCCGGCCGGAACCGGTTACCGCGCGAAACAAATTCCCCGCGATCGCGCATATAACTTCTCATTGAATGTTATAACTTCATTAAACGGGCCCCGAGCGTGCGAGTGGATGTAGGGCGGCGCGGCGCGGCGCGAGCGAAACGAGATTATGCAGGATGCATCGTCCCTTCGGTTTCAGGGCGCGGGACTTCTTCGTTAATTTTGCATCGAGGTACCGCATGCATATCGTGCGTGTACGTACGTACGTACGAGCGGGCTCGTGCGCCACGCGGTCGGTGTTGCTGGTGGTGGTGATGCGCGCCCACCGCCACCGCCTGCGAGTATTCTGCACGCCTGTGTACGCGCGTATGCATGCGCCAGTGCCGAGACCTAATCCGCGACGAGGATGGCCGGTGATTTCATAGGGAATTAATCGATCGGGAAGGGTAAATTCGTGTGCCGGTATTAAAGGATTTCCCCATGGTTGCTGATAATTCGATTGTACTCCCGTTCATACACGCATGCACACATGCCGCTAACTCCACGTTGTTCCGAGGCGCAGCCGGCCAGAACGGATGAAATCCGGAATAAATTCCTAGTTAGAAGCGCGCACAAAAATAAAATTCAGTCGGCGGCGCGGCGCGGCGCGGCGCCGCGCCGGCGTGCCTGTCGTAAATTTCATGCCGTCGCGAACGCACCTCTCGATTACAAGATATACATAATCCAGTTCGTCCCATTGTCAATGCTACCGAGTCGGCGTTATATACGTGTACGTGCGAATTACCCGTTTCGCGCCATCACGCGAAAAGAAGACGGCGTTTTATTTTTAACTAGCAACAGCGGCGACTCGCGTCTCGTGTTCTATTTTTAAACAAGCCATGCTACTCGGAGAGGAATCGTCAACGGTGACTCTACGAGATGTCTCTCTCTCTCTCTTCCGCAAAGAAAAAATTAAGATAATTAGAAATTAATAAATTAGATTCAAAATTTCACTTTCATAACTAAGACCATTAAAAAAAAGACAAAAAAGGAAAAAATAGTACTTAAAAAAAATTTTTTTTTAATGTCCTTACTTCTTCAGTCAAATCACTTTAACGATAGGTCTGTTTTAGTATTTCCTGTACTTAACATGATACAAAAATAGGGCGCAACTTCGACGGAAAGAAAAAAGGATTACGTGCAGAAAGGTGTACCGCGCAACGCGTACAAAATTTCATGAGAATTTATCCAACCATTTTCGTAAACGTAAAAAACGTAGAAAACCAAGTTTTACCGTATTTATTAAATTATTAACGCCAGCGAGCGGTCGCGTCGCGCCAAAGGTAATGTCACAAAGGGGAAACGCGTTTAAACAGCACAAATGTCAATAGAGCGTATTACCAAGATCATGTAGCCTCGCGTAAGAAACCATTACTCGTCGTGTTTAACATCCGCGAGAGAAAGCACCCGCTCCAATTAGCGGGACAGACCGTAAAACCCCTGCCGCGCCGGAAATCAGCGCCGAGATCCTTATCCGCTTTGTAGCCCAGGCGCCAAGAAAGTGCGCGCCGCACGATAATTGCTTTTCTGCCGGTGGCACAATGAAAATATTGTTGCTGCCGGCGCGCGGCGGCGCGGCGCTGATGGCATAAATTTAGCAGAAAAAATAGAAAGAGTAATCGCCTTATCACGTGGGAGTTCCGCGACGTTTCTCCATCCCGCTGAGCTTAAAGCTCGGGGAGCGTTTTCGAGGTGGCTGTTACGAGGTGGGTTCCTCGGTTACGTATACCGCATCCGTCAAATTTGCCGCTGGTAACTTTAGAATTTAATCAAAGCTACGTTTCCCGTCATAAAGACGTTCCCACGCGCGGCGATACCACTCTGAGTTTGTATAGAGAATTGTAAACCGTACCTATCGATCTTTTTTGTTCGTCATGTTGCGACATATATTTTCATTATATTCTAATTACCATATACTCGCAAATACCAAGGCGCGCACACAGCGTATCAAGAAGCAAAAAATATCGCTTTTTAATATGTTCCATGCGGACTAAGGTTGAAAAAAGCTGGCACTTCGAATATACAGCGGAACTACGACAGAAATGCATAGTCATAAAACGATAATAATTTAACTAACGATGACGAATATTCATAAAAAAGAAACGAGAAAAAGGAAGGCGAGCGGACGTGTGTAGTGAACGTATGTAGTAGAAGCACAAAAGTAAATTACTACGCAAATGCTAATCAACGCGGTACACGACGAGAAAAGAAGAGAAAAGAGAACAATGATTTTTCCCCAGACTGTGTGTTGCTACCAAAAGAATAATGTTCGTGCGCAAAAAGAAATGGTAGCAATTCTGGAAAATGTGAAATAGCTTTTTGACAAATCTTTCCTCTAGCATCTAGTTTACATCGTATAATTCGCAATTTATTTTTCCCTTACATTATAAATAAAAGATGTATGATAAGTGTCCCAACACTAAAATGTACATTAAAAATCGGCCGAGAAATTTCAAAGAGTATTTATTTAAAAAGATATAATATAATATAATAAATCTGCCAAATTTTTCAATATTACAAGGATAAATCAATTTAGAAAAAAAAAAACTCAATGCCTTATAATACCTTCCTATAGTTTGTGTACGCTCGGTCAGATTTTTTTATAGTATACATTTTATAATTATGCATATATGTATATTCAAAGTTCATTTATGTTTTTATTAAAAAGAAAAACATATGAGAATTTTACAAAACTTTAACATAGTCAAAGTTCAGCAATAAATTCATTTACTTAATTCTTACAAAAAAAGATAGTATCAAGGACAATATGTACGGATAAAAATAATGTTGCATAAACAACATTAGTTTAACTGAAAATAATCTTGTTAATTCAAAATATCATGCTTTGTTTGAATGAAATAAGTATTTATTTCATTATATTAATACTGTTCTTTAATCAACGAGATAATTTTCCAACTAGATCTAACGCTGTGTCAATATATTATTTTTTCCGTGTAGAGAGAGAGAGAGAGAGAGAGAGAGAGAGAGAGAGAGAGAATAGCGTAAGAAAAAATACAGAAAGATGTGGTTCAAGCTAAACTCTTGTTTCTTTTTCCCATGAGCATATTTGCCTTTCTTGGGAGGAAAAAAAAAGTAAATTACACTTGGCAAGCTGATACGCTAACAAGAAATATCGGAAAGTAAAGGACAAGATATGAAGTAACATCCGTGTGTGGTTACTAGAAAAGAAAAAAAAGCGAAACATCCTTTAAACAATAACAATAATCCGAGTAATCGCGGTAAACATTTCCGGCGACACACTAAGACCGGGAGGGTGGAGGAGGGAGCAGGCGGTAATAACAGCAGACGAATAATTTGCACTCCGGATGCTAATAAGCGCCAAGCGCGCTGGGAAAAACAGAGAGAAGAGAGCAATTGAGTATTTTTCCGCGGTCCGAAAAAAAAGTAGTGTTTTTGCGTGGTTACCGCGAAAAAAAGAAGAGAGGTGGGAAAAGAGGGACCGCGTCCCCTCTCTCTCTCTCTCTCTTTCTCTTTCACCATTTCTCTATTTCCTTCTCTCTTCTCCGGGAACAAGACCGAAGGCACTCGCTGCTAATAGGCTTAAGTTATTAAACGGAGGGTCGACAGGTGCAAGCACCGTGAACCGTCGCACGCTCTTTCGCAGCCGCGTGCAAGCTAGATAGGTAGATAGATAGGGAGGAGCGCCTTTCAAATCCAAGGGCGAGGCCGCCCTTTATCCGCGAACTGCAAAATCATCGGTGACGAGGGGGATTCGCGATTTAAGTCACGTCCACGGGCGCTTCTCGGAGTTATCGGCGAATACGGATACGAGCGCGTCGAGACGACGATCCACCCCGGTAACGAGACACGTGCCCCCGGTCGAGGCGCGAACTTACGAACTGCCGCGCATTCAACGCGCCCTTACGCGCCGAAACTTTCCAAGCGCGTATAACTCGTGCGCTTAACCCGTTCGTTATCGAATTTCGCTCTTGCAAATTTCAATATTGTCTCGAAGTAACTCCTTTTTCCCCCCCAATTACGAAATATCTACAAGAGAAAGTATCACTTAATATCACTTAAAATTGAAAAGATTGGCTAAAAATTAAATTTATAAACAATTAAAATAAATATAAATTCATCTAGGAAATCATTATTGAGCACTAAGATCCGCATTCGATCAGATAATCATTTTTCTCAATTCAAATATGTCGACACACTTCCCGGTCATAATATGTTACTGTTTGTTAAGATAAGATTTTTAAAAAATATTATTAGGTATAGTTTAAATTCACGGAACTTGGCAAATTTGCCCTGGACGCACCGTAGCGTAGATCTTTTAACTTGGATCTTACGCAAATTTCGACATGCCGGCGCATAGTTGGAAGAAGCGAAAGGAGCGTTTCGCTGAGCAACTCTGATTTAGAATAATTGCGACGATGCCATTATGGCGCCTAAGCGGTAACTTTGGAGAACGTTAATAAATCACGTCCTTCATTTTCTTTAAGACGAGACGCCGCCGCCGTTGGGAAATGCGCATGTCTCGAGATGGCAAGGCGGTAATGCGGTTGGCGTTGCTGGTTTATAAGCGCTGCTACCGTAAGCACTACGGTGTCGCGTATTTTCTGAATGGATCGCTGCGCAGCCTCCTTAGCTCTTGCCATGACTAGCGAGATATACGGGCACGGGCTCTTAGAATAACTATTTTACTCGTTGAGCGAGCGTAGTACGACGCTTAATGTGTTGCACATTACATGATATTTACATAAAGGGAAAAAAATCACGCTGCAAAATGAATGCAGTTATGCAGTATAAAAATTCATGTTGAAAAAAATGATTTTTCCGCGCTAGATGGTTCAAAATTTTATCAAATTACACATTTTAAAGCATATTTTGCAATAATTGCAGTAACGTTGTTCCGCCTGATTAAATTTTGCGACGAAAATTCTGATAAAAAACAATGCTCGCAACTTGGATTCGTCTCTAAAAATATCCTCATTTCCACTTAAATCTAGACGCTCATCCCCCGCGATGCGTATTAAGAGAATTTCAGGAAATCGCGCCGCTAACGAAATCTTTCCCCCTTCGATAATCGCGCAGGTGATTAACGTTAATTGACGTTTCCTAAACGGCTTCAGGGAGAAAAGACGTTCCGATGTGACTCCGGACGTTTCCATCGAGTGACTTTGAAACGCAGTCTCGAAACGTCTTATCCTGTCGGGTCGGGCCGACAGTGAGAAATCGTAAATGTAAATTTTACGGAACGGATTAAAATTCGGACATTAGAGTACGTGAAACTTTACTACATAAAATATTATACCTTTTGTTAAAACGCGTATTATATACGCGCCGTTCGTCCGACTATTTTTAATTTCACGGAAGAAAACGAAAGAAATAAATCTGATAACTGCAACCGTTAATAAAGTCGGTATTTTATATTTTTTATGAAAAAAGACTCATAAAAGTTTGTGTACAATATTAATATACATTTTAAAGCGAGTTCCGCATTTATTCCACACTTTGAGCATCCTGATAATATTTTATTGCAGGTGTATGTTCTATTTTATTATATCGCTTATATTTTATTACTGCTGCGCGCTTTTCGTACAATCACATTTTCAGGAGCATTAAAATAACAGAACTAAAAATGAAAAAAATTCAGAATCGTGAATCTACCACAGGCGCATTGACAGACGCTGCCATATTGAATGAATTGAGCATGAGAGAGAAAACGCCTTGATCTCTCAAATGTCGCATGCAGCAAGCAAGTGACGCACATATTAAAATGTATTGGGCAACATTTTGTGACTTTTCATTATGCACAAAATATCCCTGATCTAGCGAATAAACTCATCTACATTTTATTTGGAACAGATTCTTTTTTTAGGAAAAATTTCAGGTCATCGTATCAAATTTTTCATAACGTTCAAACTTAAATATTTTTAAGTAAACTACAAATGTACTGATAAAAAATATATTGAAATATTAGTTTGCGTCATTTGTTTGTACTTGTCTTAATCTTTGTTAATTTATCAAGCAAGACTTGATATTTTATTAAAAGAGAATAAAAGTGAATTAAATTTATGGTAAACCAAAAATCGATGTCGACTTAATAAAAAAATACGTAAATAAAATGTGCCTTACTAAGTTTAGTCAGATTCCTTATGAGATAAACGATATCATTGCTCGGCACAAGCCGAGCTGTGGAACATAGCTGTATGCTTTATAATAGCGTTATCAAACGGGGTTCGCGCGTCAGACCGCGTATCGATCGCGTTCGCGGCCACGACAGTTTCTCATCGCGCGGCAAGCATTTTACGACATGCTTTGCAAACAATATACGGCAGAAGCGTCCCGCAACGGCGAAGCCAGACTATTATGAGGTCCTACCTCTCTCTCTCTCTCTCTCTCTCTTCCAAAGAAAATCCGGTCTAGGCCGGGGCGTTTATTCCGTCTCGCAAGAATCCAATGTCGCGCGCGATCCTTCTTAGGGGCGACAAAAGGGTAGCCTTCAACCGATATGAAAATCTCGCAAAAATTAAAAATCGGCGTCCTTCTCGCCGATCCGCGTTACCCTCTCTCTTTCTTTCGTCGCTATGAAGACGCCCGAGCGGTAGGAAAGGGTTGAAAGAACGCTCACGAATATGTGTGCGAAAGCGTTGTTGGAAAGACGCGAGAAAAGAGGGTGGGAAGGTTGGGGTACGATATGAGTGGAATGCTTTACGATCCCATTTTTCAGATCACCTTCTGCGCCTCCTCCAACCGCCGCGACTCGCTCTTATTCCGTTTTTCTCTTTGTTTTACGTCATCCCTTTCTTTCTCACTCCTTCTCCCTCGCTTTTGTTCTCCTAAATTCGCACGTACATCCTCCACGGTTTGTATTTGCATACTGCAAAATCGTTCGCTTGATTTCACGGGAGCTCTTCGATCCCCGAACTGAAATTTAAAGGCGACGCCGCCCGCGCACGCGGTCTGTTCTACACGACGTGAGAGCATCATATTTTACGTTCGCTGCGCCGCCCAAGCTCGCCCGATTCCCTTTGTATTACTTCTAGAATTGCCCTCGGAACAATCCGGGATATTTGCCGGACTTTCCTCCTTTCGCTTTCGCTCTATGCTCTTCTTTTGTACTCTCTTCCGTCCGATTCTCCTTTATTTAATTTATGCGCGCATATCGCAATCATACAGCTTTTCTAAATTCAAAATTCATGTTAATGTAACTACTCAACATAATGTGACGAGGAAAAGTAGAACAAAAAAACGCTTGTCTCTCTTTTTTTACGATTCTTCAAGGCAGAAACGCTTTCCACACAACCAAGATTTCCAAATACAAAAAAAAATAAATAAAATAAAATTTTTGTGTCTCGAAAAAATGTAACTAATTTCCGATATCCTTAAATTCAAAGCGTCCGAGAGTTCAAGTACGACAACTAATTTGATAAGAGTTAAAGTAAATTACTTTTGTAGGACTCTGCCTTTGTATTTACGCGTGTAATTCGGAAACGTAAACGTGTCTCGTGTGTATCTAGTTAAATAAATGAAGCAAAAATCTGTAACCGCGCAGAAAATTTCTCGCTCGCAAGGGGTGTCAAGCAGTCCGTAAAATTGTTGCACGCTCTCCCGTAGTTGACCCTATCTCGTTTTCCGTTCTCTTCTTGCTTCCGTCCAATTGTCCGTGTTCTAATCTTTCGCCTCTAGCTCAATTTTTATTTCCTTGAAAGAAATCCCTTACAACCGTGCGTTTCGCGGTCTTACACGCGCGAGTTTATGATTAATCGCTCGAAAGAAAAATATGAATACACCGGGGGAAGGAAACCCGAGAATACATAAAATACTTCGACATGCAAAATTGCGCGAAGCGCATTTTTCGGTTAATATACATCAGAAAGAAGACAAAGAGAGAGAGAGAAAAACACCATCAGAGAGACACTGAAAGCTAAAGAAACGAAGGGAGATGGTAGAAAGTGGCTGACTTTTTGGCTGGACTCTCACAGAGAGGACGGCCAAGGTATAAGAAATAATAAACGAGACCATTAAGCCTGTGGATTTTCTCGTATAACGCGAGAGCGGAGGAGAACGAGACGAAAGAACAAAAGCCCCAGAATTCACAGTCATTACATCCTACCTTATATTTTCATACCGCACTCCATTCCCTTCTCTTATTTTCGGCCTCTCCCCCTTCTCTCCCTTAACTGTCTCTCTTCCACCCTCTTTTGCTGTCCCTCCTCCGATTCTTTCTCTCTTTCGCCCCTCACTCCTTCTCTCGTCCACCACCGGTCATACATGGCCGAAAGCTGTCCTGAACCGCTTCGTGCGCCCCACGCCGGACTTCATAAATTTGTAAAATGTACTACTACGTAATCTGCATGTGGCCTGTTTGCGAGTCTGGATCAAAATAAAACGGCAGGAAATAAAGTAAACGTATCTTCCGACTCGCCATACTCGAGCTTCTGTCGCATAGAATTTCTACTAATGCAAGTAAAACTGGAAAAGAAAAATAGCTTGCTAGAGATTTAATCCTTTCAAGCACGGACTTCGATTTTTAACATTTTATACGTAACACTTTACGTACAAATATTGTACCGTTGTATTAACAAAAAATTGAATAGCGGAAGGGATAATGCGTTCTTTACACAATTGTCTCCAAAGAATTGACATCGTATACTCTGAAATAACACTTCTAATTGAATATCAACCGGTATATAATTCGTTGCTCAAATGCCGCGTTTAAATTTGCCGATTTTGCAGCGTCGCTTCTCTCGAAAACACGGAGCAGACAGATGTCCCGAGAACGGAGAAGAGGATCGTGCTTAGAGTCATATCCTCTGACAGGGGATAAAAAATGCGACTGTCGCTCTACGTTCATTCGGCCGTTTAAATTATTACGTTCTCGCGAGATGATCGATGCTCGTATTCCGCATTTACACCGAAAATCCGGTAATCGTTCGTGTCTCGCGATGCTTTCGGTAGACGAGAAAATATTTCTCTCCGACTCGACATTTCTCTCTCGCCCCCTCTGTCCCCTTCCTCCTCCGACGAGTTCGCTATTTTTTTTCCTCCCACCTTCTCATTCTCTTCCCGTCTCCTTTTCGTGGTACTTTAAGAAGCTATTTATTCATCTGCGGTTGACGAGACACTTCAAATTCACCATCATCGATATTTCCACTACGATTTTGTCGAATTTCTTACGGCGCACTTTAAGGAATAATTTTAGCGACGGCGCTAAGGGTCGTTTATTTGCTCGCTTTTGTCTGCTCTCGACGCAGGTACGATTTACTCGAATATCAAAGAGCTCCCCCCCGGCTCGAGTCACGCTATCTAAAGATTCATTATTCACGTCTCTCGGGTAACCACGATGGACTCAATATCACCATCGCGGGACGAACTATTTTTAAACCACAAATAAACAGGAGCGATTTACATAAAATGTCATTACACGGAATGACCTGCGTAATCCAAAAACAAAAACAAAAAATCGTTTATTGGGAAAATTAAAGTTGCACAATGCGACACCGGCGGCAACCGGTGGAATATGCGGATGGAAAAGTCTCGAGTTAATGGTAATTGTGCGCATACATTTAGCCGCAAATATTTACCGCTCAAAAATGTCAATGCCATTTCACCGCGCGTTTCCCAGCGAGTAACAGCAGTGGAAACGTTAAAACAAACAGTCGCGCAATATTTCAATGAAAACGTTTACACGCTAACACACAGACAAATAATATCTGACAGAACGTTTCTTGGGGAATAAATGCAGTTGCCGACAGTTCTAACATTGCGTCATTTCTCCGACTTTACGGAGCACGCGCGCGCCTTCATTGCGACCGTAAAGCCGATAAATTATCGAGCTTGAGCGACGACACTATGTTTTGCGCACCGTGGATTTACTCGTGCGGAATCGGTACGGACAATGGCACTACGAGAGAAATCAATTTGCAATTTGCTGGAGGGGGACACGCTCGAAGGTGCATTCTGCATAGTGTCACGTGCCGCGACCGGACACTCGAGCAACGAAGGGCGTTTTCCTTGGACGTGGTGTTGGCCCTCAAATCTACAGAAAAAAAAACACTCGGAGGAAGAAGCGAGGGCGCCGCTGAAGTAACGCATCGGAGAGAAAAAAAAAAGAAGAGAGAGTCTACAGAATACACTTTGCGTATCCTGAATGTGGGAACGAACGTTAGAATGACGCGCGAGCGTAAGTTATCGATTCTTTCGGTTCACCGGAGATCCCTCGCTAATGACATTGATTTTATTCAGCTGTGCGGAAAGTATATTTTCCGGATCGCAAAGCCGCGGAATTATGCCGCGAGTTGTAGAAGAGAATCACTCGAAGGAATTCACGGGCGTCAAAGCTCTAATTGGTCGCACGAATAAAGTGGCAAATCGCATTAGTAATCGATTCAAAAATGATTATCACATAAAACAATAGACAGCGAACAAACCGTCGATTCCCTCGTAACGTAGGTAAGCCGGAGAGCCGTGAACAACCGAAGGAAGAGCCCGATATTGTGGTTTGCGAGAAGAACCTTCGAGCTACCGCGGGCATAAATTTCGCGATTAAAATCGCCGTACGCATTACGGGGCAAGTGTAATATTTTACGTTAATTGTGCGGATCGAACAATATCGGCGATACACGGTATTGCGTTACATCAGCTTTCCTGAAAATGAATGCGTAACGAGCGAACGGTACTGCGGGCAGTAATAATTATATCTAGACCAGCGCGCAATCACCATTGTTCAAATGACGATACCGAACGTATTATTTGTACACGCGTGAAAAAATAGTCGATTACCGACGATACAGCGCCGCTAACAAGCGTGATTCCCTATTAAATTGGACTAATTAACGCACCGACACACGTACGCGGGCACCAACGCAGCGCCGGTTGCCAAATATTAATTATTCGACTTAAGCCGCGGCCATGTCACACGAAACAGATACATGTTATTTTAACGAGAGAACTTAATTAGTCGACAATGGTGCGTTACAAATCAAGTGATATCGCAAATAATTACCGAATTAATCGTTCAACTAGAAATAACTACAATATTCAATACATATGCTCGTTACGTACGCCCGTAATAGATCTCATTTCAGTATAACGATATTTAGCAGACAATAAGTCCGTGACTGATTCAGTTAACATCATAACGATATACAGATTACGCTTCAGAATTGTGTCGCCGTTCCTCTCTCTCTCTTCCCCACTCACTCGCGAATTCACCGCGAGAAGTTGTCGGATAATTTCATTTTTCGGGCGACGATTCGACGTCGAAGTTGGAAACTTTTAGACCGTACGATTTTGCAAGCCAAGTCAAAAATTTTAAGAGATAATTTTTCTTTTGTACCTGGTCGAGAAATCGCGATTATCGGCATTTCCAATCGGCCCCACCTTGGACGTAATAAAATAAGAGGTCAACCTTATAACGTTGTTGGTTCTATCGCATGGAACACCGAGAGCGACGCCGGAGGATGTTGTGCCAGCAATATCCAAAATCTTCAGTATATATCCGACGATCCAATATTTGCTATGGAGATGAAGGAGTACATTCCTCCATTCCCTCTTTTTCGCGAACTACCACATTGAAACTCTCGCGTTGCTCCAAGTATACCCACGTTATATTCCAATGAATATATCTTTCGTATATATAACTCACTCCCAGTTTATATGTATACATATACGAGTAATTGACTCTTTAAATGCAAAGGTTTTTACCTTTAGTTACGATATTTTGAAGCTAAAGCCTTGAAAGAAGCCTTAAAAAAGTAAGCTGAAGAAAAATAAACAAATAGTTACGGTATAGTGAGTAAAAAATGAAATCTAATTTGTACAGAAAAATCTAATTTGATCGTACTACGTTTTCGCGAGATAAGATATAATTAACTGTCGTGTAACGTGGAGATGAGATTTAGGTTAATTAAGCTTGTGGTAATTTAGATGCCTGTTTAGATTAATTTATCTAGCTGCAATCACAACGTGCTCCGCCTTCCGGCGGCGCAAATAAATTTTAAAGCGGGAATAATAGAAACATTAGCACCTACCGCCGATCGCGACGACAGTCCTAAAATTAAAAACATCCTAAATCCGTCAATCGCGGCTTAATTCTGTCGAACGATGTATACACGAGCGTAACATACTGATAAAAAGCACGAATTTATCCGATGATCGCATTTAAAGACTTCTCTGGACACAAACTATCCGCCAAGATAAAAGCACTATTTTTATACACAGCGGAGCAACATCCGCGGGTGTATATGCGCATAAAAACAGGAACGTTGTTTACTCAGTATGTTGTTACAAAGGGTGATCCGTCATCGTGGAGGATGAAGGAAAAAAGAAGGTGTATCAAAGACGCCGGTATCTCGCATTACGGAAAATCGATGTTATTGTGGCAGCGGTGGTTCTGCTGCTGCTGCTGCTGCTGCAGGTACAGCGACCGGAGATGGCGACCGAACTGCACTTTGATTAAATGCTAAAGATATAACGCCGTCGTTCATTATGTTAACTATGCCACGCCGCCGTTTAGCCGCCGCTTTGAAGTTGCGCGGGAGATAATTGCACGAAATAAACAAGAATTCCGTGCAAATAGTCACGTATTTAACGTTTGGAATAGAGCGATATTTTGTAAGCGTCCATAGGGGGCTCTGATGTCACGATAATTAATACGATCGTCCAAAACTATGCCGTAGCAATACTGAAAATACGATAATATTTCGATAGTGTTTACCCGCCGCTGCAGAATATAAACGCAAGTGTTGATCAATTAGGATCAATCATAATCACATGCATCAATAGTAAAGATAGGGCAATTCGTTAATAGAATTTATATACGTGCCTCTATTAGAGAATATTTCCAATAATTATTATTATTTGCTACATTGATATCGCTATGTATCAATTAGTAATATAACAATCGAATTATTCGCGCGGTCGACCGAATTTCAGAGATTTTTCATTCGCCTCGACGTGCTATTATCTCGACATTCGATTAGCACCAATGTGCAGCCTAACGATTATAAACGACCATGTTCAACGAACCTGTCGGCCGTTGGCCTCGCAAACCGTCTAATGACCTGCCGCTAATAACTGCTACTGCTCTTGTAAGCGATCCGTTCAGAATACGGGCCATTAAATCCATAGTCCTAAAGTGTATTAGCGGTACAGGCACGTTATTTGTAGGCACGGTCAATACAATTACAGCTCTATCAATCGTTAGAAATAGCTGCGAGCATCCAGAGAGTTTAGATTGTCCACGTCAAAACCATTATGTGATGTAATGCATCACATTACGCAACCGACTTAATGAGCGTAGAATGTTCGAATATAACCCACGATAGATTTAAAAAAAAAAAAAATAGTCTAATGCGCTAATCACTAATCGAAATCCATTAGAATCCGAATTTAGGACAGTACAATTTCGTATCAGTGGCCGCTGTTAACTATCAATAAAAAAATGAATACCTGCACATTGTTCGTAATCAGGAAATATTTGTGCTTTGCGAACCCAATCGCAGCTCTGTACTAACCCTTTATTAACGTGCATCAATTAATTAGTACATAAATCGCTTTATTATCGCTGCTCGCTTATTATTCACTTTATTCACGTATACATAACCCACGTGTATGCGTCGTAGCGATTGACACGTAACGCAAGAATCATAATGGCTTTCACAACTGTAATTGATAGCGCATCATAAACATGCTTCGCGTCGTGGAAAAAAAGGTCACATAAATCGGCAACAATGCGAAGAGTGGATCATTCCGAGCGCGCGTTGAATGCGGCAACGAATACCGAACTTCATAAGAAGTTTTCCACGACGTTATATTGACGATGCAATTCGCCCGTCCGCACAATGCCTCTCAAGGGGTAAGAAATACCTACAGGAAGGTGCGCGCGCCCTCGCGGGTCTTCGAAAATCACCCTCTCAACAACGGGGGTGGCTACGAAGTATTAACATATTTACGACAGTCATGAATTCGAACGTCCCCTCCGGCCGTTTCTCCGACGCGGGCCGCGCTCCTGTAAAGTTACGAGTTCCCGCCCACTCGAAATCGACGTCGATCGACCAGTCGAGCGCATCGAGAAAATTAGTCGAGCGTGTCTTTTCGTTCCGCGAGACCCCGACGAACGGCGACGGCGCTTTCTCTCTCTCTTTCTCTCTCCGTTGAAAATCTCTCCCCCGACCGTTTTTCCTCCCACGCACACACGTCCGCAAAAATGCGCGCGCAAACTTGGCCGTGCACGTACCACCGGATCCGATTTTTCGTCCGGCGCATATGGGGGCCGCTTCTAACATGGCGCGCGAATGCGTAGGAGGGATCCTCCCGCAGATTGGAGAAACGTCGAAGTGAATGTATCACAGGAATTCAAGGACTTCGAAGGGCTTCCCGGTCGACCGTCCGTGTTTTGACTATATATTTCTCGTCTTTCTCGTCCTGAACGGTTTCATAAATTTACCTCCTTATATCAGAGGGACTTGTGTATACTCGCACGACACAGAGAAATTCTCCAACAATTTAATGACAATTGATAGATAATCAATTTTCATAAATATGTAACGTTGCAGAAATACCAAACTGCCGTTTATCCTAAATTTAGAAGATTTTATTGCCGGGCAAACTGCCTGACGAGGCATATCGGAAATTGCGTTATTAATTTTATTGCGATTTAAAAACGGTACGAATATATGAATTTAACGCGTTGTTTCCTTCAAATTGTTCATCCCTTCGTACATGTGCCATTTACGCTACTTACATAATTACTCAGCGAACAGGAAATTAACGTATATGATATGACATGGAGGTTGAATTAACGAGATAGCGATATTTTAGCCCCGTTAGTCTTGACATTTACAGTAAACAAATTTTATAGCGTTTATCAATGTTCTCGTGTTCATTAATTGCAAAACTCTCCTCTCTCTCTCTCTCTCTCTCATTTTTTCCGTTACTGAAGTGAAATTATAGTTCGAGAGTAATTTACGAGATAAAATATTGATAAAGCTTTACTCAAACCAAATGGATATAACTTACCACTAAATTGAAATAAATGCCAAAAATAGATCTCGCTAACTTAGACAAGTATTAACCTAACGTTGAAAAAATTATATAAAAATAATTGTTTGATTCAAGATTTCTAACATTTATTTATGCCACATAGAATTCCTCTTATCGATATATATTTCAAAAAAATTCTTGGTTTATCTAACCGAATAAAATTACTTTTAGCAAAGTATCGTCGACAAAATAATGCCGCGCAGCCGATTCGCGACAGTCGCAATAAAAACGTCTCTTTAAAATCGATATACGAACAAAACGACATCCACTCTGTCTGACATAGAGGATCGTGAGTCGCGAAGGTTGGTGCGAATTCTCGTCTTTGTATGCAAATCGCGTAGCGCACTCACGGAAACTCACTGAAGGCGAGAAACTGACTTAACACTCGACTTTGCCCGTTTGTCGTCGGTTCTATCGGTTGACGAATTCCCTAACGATAATTTTATTCGGAAAGTTCGCATACAAGCTGAGAAACGAAAAATCGGCATCGAAGGTAAACGCCGACCGAAGTGCCATACATTTTTGTCGATGAGCGAGCCCGCGATCGTCCGTTAAAAAATATTTGACGCTATTTTTTAAACGTATATTCGCATGTATGGCCAACAGACAGACACATATAAATATTTAAACGTGCAAATTTTGCATAGTTTGATTTGCTAACTTTAATCTTCCCATTTAAAAATTATTGTCGTCTGGATATTTTAATACTAGGATTTTTGTATCTAAATATTCTCAGAAATTCTCAGTTTAAACTTAAATTCGAGAAGCTAAAATTTAAGATTTTAAAACAAAAGTTTGTACGTATTAAAAGAATTTGATATATTTTTTACTTATTACGCTTTTTAATTATAAATTATATATAACTATTCTGTACATAAATATATATACTTCTGTTTCTGTTATATAAAAAGAACACATTTTTTTTTACTTGTATAACATGTTTTTTTAAAGATTTATGACAAGTGTACATCTCTGAAATGTTTCATGGATTATAATTATGATTTTTATAAAATTACTCGTATATATACATATGTACACCTTTATATATGCCCGCTTGGAGAAAAATGTTCTTCGTTTCCGCCATCGTCAATCTCATGAAAAATTCGATGGCGGAGCGTATTATTCCTCTCAATGCTTCGCCAAACTGTTTGAGATAGGGCCGCGAAATGCGTCCGAGAATGGCCATCTATCACATCGTAAGAGCACCGAACCAAGAAAACGGCAGACCAACTATTTTTGACTTGTTGACTGCTTGCGCAAAAATCTATAAATTTCTTCCCTCTTCCATCTCCCTCTCCGTACGCGTCGCGAGTAGAAAATTTTTCTTCACGATCGTTATGGATTTTTATCAATAAAAAGTTTTACCGGTATTATAAACCGTTACGTAAAATAATATTCCGTAGGAAAATATCTAAAAGCGTTTCTCTATGAGCAGCACGTATTTTCAAGTTATTTCATTTAATCCATCGCCCAAAGAGCTACTGTTATTTTATATATATATGCATTTCTCTCATTCTTTTCATATCCACAGTTTGTGCTTCTATCAAAAAATTGCCCTAATTATTGCAACAATAAAAGAATCGGATTTAAAAATCAAACTTGTTTTTACTACCGCAGTCTGGTTTTGCTCTTCGCGCGGTTCATAAATATGTTAACGTCTAAATTATTTTAGTAATCAAGGATACTAAATTCATATCGATGTAAAATGCATTTGAAATTAACTGAGGAATTAATTAAGAAATAAATTCTCGCTTCCATCTCCCGTTACTTGATGTTAAATAACGCGAAATTTCATACATCAAATTATTTCAATCCTCAATGCTAATCATTTCCGTAATTATCAATGATATGGAGACCTGTGACGATTACTATTCTTTGCAATTCAGTTTCATAACATCGAAATGCTTGAAAAGATAGAATGAGAGACGTCACGGTAGGAATGGAACACTTCGTACTGTACATACATGTATAGACACACATACACACATACATGCTAGCGCACGAATACGCACGTATACACATCAGTGTCGCATGACGTTAGTCGTCGATCTTCAAGACAAATATTATTCCGAAAAATTGGATTACCGTTATCGTCCACCACCGAACGCCAACAGCTGTGCGTCGGCGGATCGTCCCGATCTTACCAATACACACGTAACGTGCGTGCGAGCGCGTCTAAAAAACTTTCGAGGCTATCACCCCAATCCTCTTCTTCTCCTTCAATCTTTCCCTTTTCTCTTCTGCGCAACCAAACCGCGATACCTCACGAATTTTCAGTATATCTCAACCACGCGGAATGATGTCGCCCGTTATGGTGGATACCAGGCGAGCCATCGGCTTCTTCAGAAATCCACGTCTCCCTATAACGCGCGATAATATCACGGAGGTTCGTGAGGGTCGCGAAACGTTTTGCATGCTCAAACATTCGATTATAATGAAAATATAGCTGAAATGTTGAAAGAAATCATCGTTCGCCGCAACTGTTTTCAAAAAATTTTTTTTAACAACAATTTATCATTGAACGCAGAAAAAATATTTTTCACATTAATTTCGTTTCGCGCGAGTTTACGTCTTGAGTATTGAGAATCAATAGTTGGGAAAACTTGCGAATCGCGCGCTCGAGAAGCAAGAAGGGCGAATGTACTTATCGGGACGAAAGGAAGGGCGCAGCTCCAGTCCACTAATACCCTCTTTGATAACTCTCTCGAATACAGAACGATAGTCTCGTAATACCCAGATTAATATACCCTACCAGCTTTAGGCCTGTATCAATTCGCAGAAGACTCACGGTGACATCGACGTCGCGCCCCAAACAACGCATTGACAGCCGCAAGCCGGCGTCAAAAGCTTCTTATCGTCTTCTGTCATTAACAGGTCTACAAAAAGAAATATTTGGAAACAGTACTTTTAACGAATGTTCTTTCACTGAATTTTGTTTTTTAATATAAATCTCGAGCTCGTACTTTTCACAGTACGTGATGCATTTTTCATTTAAAAATGTTAGAACGCAAAGGATTAAATTTTACGCGAATAACAAGAACGTAAGTACAGAAGAAAGCTACGAGCAACGGAAAAAATTATAATTAAAATGAAAATTAACTCTTTCCTCACTAACCTGGGTATTTCGTGTCCGATTGATTCTTGTTCGTACAAGTTTAGTGGATTATTAAGTTATATACTATACAATTTATATACAATTTTTTTTGTAAAGTTTCGACATTTATTCTAAAAAGTTGAAGGTATGCTCGTAAATTTTTAGCAGAGATGTTTTTTAAATCATTTTAAATAGGTGAAAAAATGTACAGATTCGAGACAAGGTACCGTTTTGAGCATGGTATCGTAAGAGTTAATAAAATCTTTCCTTTTAATCGGAAACTCCACTCGGGTATTACCCGCCGCGAGGTTTTCTGTTTATACGTTGCAGGTTACCTACGAACGTAATACGCAGTAGCAGACGAAAAGCGTCGATGTGCGCGCGAGCACGCATCCACCAACCGTCTCGCGGAGAGAGAAGAGACCGAGTACCGAGTACGAATGCAGAGCGAGTGCATTTCACGGGCCACGGTATTTCAGAAATTTCCCGATACCGCTTCTCTCTCTATCGACGTTCCTTCGCCGTCCTCTCGGTCTCTCCTCCCTTCACCACGTCGACGGTCTCGCTCTCTGGCTCTCTCTCTCTCTCTCTCTCTCTTTCTTTCTCTCTCGACGAGGACGTGGGTGATGCTTTCGTGTGGAGAACTCGCGCGACGGACACATTTTCCCTCGCGCGAAGGAAGAAATCTGTCGATCCCCGATTTCCCGAATAGAGCGGTTAGGAAGCGGAAACAATAACCGACTCGTTTCGTATACCGGACGTCGCCGGATTATCGGACGGACCCCTCTCGGACAGACGCTCTCGTGTGAGAGTGACTTAATTCTTGCCTCCTGCGACTTGGCGCAGCGATGAGAAGAGCCCGTGAAATTCGAGAGAATAACGAAATCGTCGTGATCTCGTATGCGGCGTGGTTTTATTGCTGGCGCCAGTTGTGTCGTGCGAGCTAGGCGTTACTTTATAGCCGGCAGGGCCATCGTTTAACGTTAGCGATTGAGAAATATCCGATCCTGACAGGATATTGATCCGGATTGTTTTAGAATCCAAAATATCTGATACTGTTATTGAAGCAAGACCGGATGCACTGATATTTCGGAGAGAGAGGCGGTATCTTACCGAGGAAACTTTAGATTATACAGCAGCGCAGCTCTCCTTGTTATTACTACGCATAAAATTAACGGACAAATGAGTTAATGGATTTACGCTGTCTCGCGATTTCAATTTTCATAGATTTCTAACGGAGCTCCGAGGGGCTCTCTTTTTATCTGGATTTACAAAAGGTTAATCGTGACGATCAATCTCGTTTCGGCATACATCGGGGGCGATGTGCAAGTCGATTGCGTGAGCGCGTGCAAACTGTATACCCTACGACACGTTTCACACTCGTACACCTCCCGCATTTGCATGCGAGTGGAGACTTTTATGTATCGCGCTTTAATATTTATCGGATTTACGGGGCGATGACAGCGCATTGTTTACGCGCCCGTGTGCCTGCAAAAATAAGTATATCTACCGTGTAAAATTCTAGACCGCGGCTCGCCCCAATTTTATTCCCGTCACCTCATAAAACCGGCCGCACGTGAAAGGGCACTTGTACGCGCCCGACATTATTATAATCGAGTATCGATTGCTATTAAGCTCCAATTGTTATTAGCTTTTGAGTAATATCGCTCGTTATAAATTCGCGTTTGTCCAATACGTCAACGAGGAAAAACGTGCCAAACAGCCGTTTCTCGGTTACGCGGAGAGAAATTCAAAGGGGAGCGAGGGGAAAGCAGCGGTGGTGAGTCTTCTGGTTGAACGAATTGCAGCGTAATCCGTTTTGTCTTTTAAAGGGAAGTAGGTGAGGGAGAGAGTGACCGGTTATGTAACCCCGTGCACGCTCGTCGCGGCGCGAGTATCAGCGTCACGGCACGCTCGAGCGACACGCGAGCGAGCGAACGGACGAGCGAGCGAGCTGACATTCGTGCGCGCCAGGTGAAACGAGAGTAAGCAGGTAAGCGAGCGAGCGAGCGAGCGAACGAGAGCGCGCGGGGGTGAGTCTCTGCTCTTGACAGGTACGCATTGCCGGCTACACCCCCTGCGCGCTCGCGCGTTCGTCGACCTTCCGCACCACCTCCTCCTCCTCCCCCTTCACCCTTCTCCACCTCCCGCCGCCGCCGCCGCCGCTGCGCCACCGCTCCGAACCACCCCGGCCGAGCCATCCCTTGCCAACGGACGTCGAAAGCACGAACTCTGCCACGGAGAGATTTCGGGATCTCGCATCGCTGATCGAATCGTTCGTGCATACTTCGCGAACGGGGGATTAATTCGGCCGCGACTAATCCGGGAATTGGCCGTGAGCGGAGCCGACGCGAGTTGTACGCTCGCGCGAGCGAGTACTCGCTCCCGTTTCCGCCCCGCGACTCGATGTTTAGGGCGTGGTGGCCGACGCATGTGCCAGCGAGCGAGTAAAGCGAGAGGAGTTTCGCAAGACGACTCGAATAACTTCCTTGACAGATATTTCACAAGACAGCGCGCGAATGTATAAACAAAAAAAATTTTTTTTTCTTCCAACGCGTGTCGCACAAGAGTAATAAAAACTCCCCGGCCCCCCCCCCCCCCAATTAATTCTCTCCAATCAACTTTGATAAATATTCAGCCGCGGGAAACTTTAATATATCAAATGTGAAAGAGCCGCGATCGATACGGCGAAAATACCCATCCAATTTTCGTTATGAAAAAGTCATCGATAAACTCTCCTCGCCGAGTTACCTCGTCGTAATTTGTATAGCGGCGGAACAATGGCAGTTTCCTCCGCGTAGGACGCGTCATCTTTTATCTCGACTTTTATCCAGTAAAAACTGCCACAATTTCTTTCGCCATTGTGACCGTACTTATTAATGTTACCAACGCGTAATACTGTCACGTCACACGGTCACGGGCGTAAAAAAAGAAGGAAAAAAAAAGAAAGAAAGTTACGGTATTCCGGCGGGCAGCCAGAAAAGGTAATTCGCGGGCTGGCGCTATCGCGGGGAAAACACGACGTTCCCCGATGTACGAGATGCACCGCGCCGCTGCACCGGACGTCGGCGACTCCGGCGCGGCGGCGGCGGCGGCGGCGGCGGCGGCGACGGCGGGGAAAGGCTATTCCCTGCATAAAACAAAAGGCGGCGCAATACGATATCCCGCGAGTTTCGTACTTACGTTTCGTGCATATTTCAAGCGTGTCGCGCACTTGGAGAGACCATATCGGGATTCGCCAGCCCGCTGCAGTTTATACGACGTGCACGATGCGTGCGCGCGCGCTCGCGTTATTTTTTTTATTATTATTCACGTGTATGCAGCGCGATGGATGCGCGCGCGGTTCGTATATTATTGTCGTAAAAGGACTCCATTTCCGATTCGGCGGACGTCGTAAGATCTTATCGAATAGCAAATGGCGTTCAGATTATGATAAAACGAAATGAATAACGAGATATAAAAGCGCAGTAGCGTTCACGAATGCACCTAAGGAATATTTACTTATAAGATAAATCCTTCGTGCTCGCATGCGGTTTCCTTCTTCAGCCAGTCGCAAGTATTTCACGACGTTAATGTGGTACAATTTAATTTTTTATTATTATCTGTTCCATTTTAAAGCGCTGAAATTAACGGTGACTTTGATCATTTGAAATTATTAAAAATTGGAGCACAAACAACGAGAAACCTGCGCAAAATAATAACAACGGTAGCGTACCGTAAAAATATACACGTAAAAATATACACGTAACAACGACGATGATCGATTGTGAGAAATTTTACGATTTGCCGTAAAACCACGAAATCGAAATACGCGTCATCCGATATTTGCTCCTACGGATATTTCCTCGCAATATTGCGCGAATCGCATATCCATGCTGCACATACCACAATCGGGTTCCTTTACATTTTCGAAGTATAACGACGCTAATGGTCCACTCCGACGGGCAATACGATTGCCCGCGGCAGTCCCCTTCTATGCGAGCACCTACCATTGATCGCGCTAGTGCTTGCAACTTGCATTCTCGAGTGGCAATTCGACTGTGAAAGATGATGAGCAATGTAGATACAGCGTGTCTCAAACGCGAAAGACGAAGATCGGCAGCATAGACGAAATGATGTCAAACTAGTGCTCAGATGATAGATAATAATACTAATACTTCGATACGTACACACTCGGAGAAAAAGTTACGTTTAAATTGATGAAACCGTTTCTTTAGCTTAATTCCTTTTTTAAATTGAAGTGAAAATATCTTTGAATGATTTCGAGAAACGACGTTATTAGCTTTTTTTAAAGTAAATAACTTATTTGTTTAATTTAAACAAATAATTTTTTAATTAAAAAAAAGTACTGATAGAAACGTAAGAAATATTTTACTTGTTCTAGGTTTAAAAATATATTTCTTTCATTTAAAAAAAGATTTGCATCGCACAATTTCCAAACTACTTCTTAAAATCTGATAAAAGAAACAAAAAAAAGAACTGATCAAATACTTAACTGTATAGCAATGCACGAATTTCTTTGCTTCAAAACAATTATTTTTTGACTCGAAGAAACTTTTCTCTGCGCGTAGCCTTTTTTTTGATGATGCCGCCAGTGAATAATTTTTCGCGTTTCGTTTGTCTGAATGTCAATTATACTGCTCGCAACTTTTTCACGCAATTTGGCGCTTTTCAGTGAACAGAAACGAACGGGAAGAAGCGCCAGCAAAAAATCTAACATTGAAAAAGCAGGGTACCTGCATGATCGTATTTCCGCAAATTGTCGCGACAGAGAGATTTAAAGGATTAAACGGTGACATTCTCCGTCATAGTTCAAGCGGAATCGCGCGACACACGTCGTGCCGCGCAAATCTGAGAGGAATGAGATTTCTCGCGAGAGCGAATATTCTCGCTAGAGCGCATTATATCGAGGAAGTGAAATAGGCTCTTGATACATCAATCCCCTCCGTTCTCCTCGAAATATTTTATGATCTTTTCGCGCTCTCTACGACAAAAGACGGGTACGCGCTCGAGGCAGTAATTCAGAAATACGGTGTGACTCCATCCGTTGCATATGCATAGAACCGCATTCTCTCTCTCTCTTTCTCTCTCACTTTGATCGAGGCGATGGAGCACCGTTCGTGCGCGAGCTATGGCACGAGGTGCCATAAGTGGCCCGAAACGATCTGGAAACTCGTGGCAAAAGTCACTCGTGCACAAATCTCCATAGTGCAAAGCTGTGTGGCCGTTGCGTGCCCCTCGTCTACGTACCTATGTATTTAACTCTCTGCCTCCTCCACTCTCTCCCTCCCCTCGGTATTCGGGATGGCGATAATGCTCGCGTTTAAACAAGCCACATTGCGTAACGACTGTCGCTGCGCCTTAGACCAAAACCCTTAGCTCGGTACGAGCTGATAATCTCTGCGTGCGCGCAAGCTGTCAGGAATATTGGATTATAGACTTCCCTTTCGGGAACCACCCGTTTGCCGCAGCGAACCTTCGATTGGCACGAAAGCGAAATTGAACGATTTCACGATGCCGCGGTAACGTATTATTCAACGTAGCATTTTGGCGCGAGAGATCTATTATCTATTCATAATCGTCGTACATTATGTAAAACTATCTTAACAAATTTCTTGATGTAACCAAGATTTTAGTAGGAAACAGTGAGAATTATTCATTCAGCGTCCTGAGCTTCACTCGGATGTTAAGTACATTTAAGTATTATCCATTAATCTCTTTTAAAATCCTTCGCTTCTTGGTCGAATAAATTTTTTAAATCAATTTCAAGATAATATTACTTAAAAGTTGTAAGGGGTGTGCCGCAAGTAGCTCAATAATGTATTACAACTTTGCCGAAAGTGAATTACTATTTCAGAAATGTTATGGAATTTATTTATCACGAAAAATGTGCTATCGCAATATTGTAAAAAGAAGAAATAATGTAATTCGGCATGGAATGTAGAATTACACTCGCCTCGTTTTCCGTAATATTAAAAATGGTTGTATGAATTTTATTTCGGCAAATTCTAATTTATTAGCGTTTTTACATCTATATTTGAAGTGGAAGTTGGATATGAATTCTCCCTTTATCGTCATAGTAGGAAATATAATAGCCATGTGTGCACTCGTTGCAGAGAAATGCAGCTGGGAAATATGAAAACGCAAGAATGATAAGCGACAGAGAATGAACGTATGTTTTCGAGTTTCCAGCAATTCGAACGTTTGACAGATGTTCTTAGTCCAGATGCGGTGTGATTATCTCAATTTGGTAATAAAACGAAAAGATAATTGCATCAGAATCATTGGCCTTCATATTAATTCAACGAAACTGAAGTTTTCTACCTCTCTCAAATAATTAAAAATTTTTATTCTTCTTACGTATGTATGTGTGTGTCAAATTATTTATAATTTAATATAACATTTAATTGTAACTTTAATTTAGATTGGCTGAAATTTAAGAAAACATTAAAATGTATTAGCTCAAAAGTCAATAAAATCTTCTAAAATTTGGAAATAAAATATAAATATTTAAAATCAACGTTTTCTTCTTTTCTGCGTTACGTTACATTATATATACATATATGCTAAGTCTTAATTAGGTTTTCTACGTCGTAGAAAAAAAAACCTGTAATATTGTGAATTCTGCTGTTTAAGCTTTTACATCAACATCAACTGCGCGTTTCGGTACGATCGACTGTTCAGGCAATTATTTTGGTCCCGAAAACGCAAAAGGCTTGCAACTAAGTTGAGCGCAGAGAGCGTAATTTCGGGAACGTAACTATCGCCGGGTATCCGTACTTTCCAATTAATTCTGGCACGCTCGTGTTTGCGAGAGTCTAATTTAAATGAATAAATTACATCCGCGCCCCCGTTTAAACGCGGGTCGTTCTATATTTACAGCCGCATCAAATACATACATTATCATTACGCCGGAGGAATTAGCTGTGAAAATTACGATTTAAATGCCCGAAGTGCAAATTATGATATAATTCGCTCACGATGAATAATACTATTTGTTCGCGAAATTTGGCGGCGAGCATTTTCTCGCGCAAATCCGCCGGCAGCTGCAACAACTGCGGAGCTTCTACGTCAAGTGCGCTCGGTCGAAGATCATAATTCCGCAAATAAGCAATTGTCGTACGCTAAATTGCGTGATTAACGGCGCCGCCGTTAATTACCACGTAATGAAACGTTCGGGTGCAACCTCCCGTGCCGGATTGAAAATATGTCGACTATTATAACGAAAACTTCGTGCAGCTTTGAGTTTTCGCGATCGCGGTTGAAAAATACCTTCAATTGAGGCGTTAAACGCAAGAGCTTCGAGCACCGCACGGCGGTTCGCGTGGTCACAATGTTATCGCGGATCTCGTGGTCACGTTCTCATGGACGCGTGACTTTGCCTGACGCCACAAAAAAAAGATTTGCACGAGCGCTTTTTTCTAAAAACAACTGCGCCAGCGATTACGGTAATTTCTGCCGGCGGGTAATTTTCTCGTAAGTCCAATCAAGGTCCGCCCTATCAAAAGGAATGCATCGTCGTTCGCCTTCGACATACCTTTTTTTTTTTTAATCATTGGATCTCTTTTTAGAAAAAATTAACGAGTCAAAGTGATACTGATCAAAAGCAAATTGCGAGATATGTAATACAAATACAAAGATTTAGAATTGTAATTAACATTCTTTTAATTATACATTTTATTCCTGTTAAGTATATATTCCATAAGATTTGAAAGCACATCGAGTATACGAAGCCCATATTTCACGTAACTGTTGCGCGCGAAGAAAGTGATGCGACCCGCGTTACGCGGCGCTTACATAGCGCGCAAACGCACGTGGATTAAGGGTACTACTTGCCTGCTCGCGAGCGTCTCAACTCTCGGGAGCGTTATGACAAACACGGAGAACCCACCCTAAATACCTGGCAACTACATCGCGCGGGTAACGGCGAATGGTGCAGCCGCGTGAGGCACACGACACGATGACGCGTTGCATGCGCCGCGAGATTGCATAATGACATAATATTCATGGCGGTACGCTTATGCTCGCGACCGAGTAGGTAATAAGGGTGCAACGGCGGGAACACGAGGTATAACGTGCGGCGGGGCGAGGGTGATCTCCGCCCTTGATGGGAACCAAGTCGAGGCGGTGGCTGAATATTACGTTGGTCGGGAGGAGAGCGGAGGAGGGTGGAGGACAGAGAGAGAGAGAGGTGACGGAGGTTAAGATGCGAGCGAGACGGAGGGGGAGGGGCGGCGAAGAGGGTGCGGAGCAAGGCCGACGGGCGGCGGACACATTTTTAATTAAGACAGTTTCGAGGCGTAATTAATTTTACTATGGCGCTACCTAACGACCGGCACCCGCCGTTCCTGACGCTGCCACTGCGAGCTTCTTCTTTCCAACCACCATCTCTCGCCCCTCTACCCCCCGCCCCTCTCTCTGCACATCACGATTCTACGTTCGAAGTTTCGTGCACTTGACGACGACGTTACAATTTGCGCGAGCGATGAAAATCGTCCCGCTCGCCGGTAATATATCCACTCGCTCGACAATTTCGAGATAGAGGGTGTTATTTGATCGGAGTAATCATTCGGTCGTAGCACGTATGACGAATTACGCCTTACGGAGTTTCTCGTTAAAAAATCAACCGCGAAACGATAAAAAATTCTAATTTTATGTAACTCATGTCCACCTGCGCCTCTATTATTAGGTTTCTCATCAAATTTTCGATAAAGAAACACTCGGCTCGGACTTCGTCAGAGAATCTGTAATCGTGATGTGCGCGCGATTCCAATAATTGAATTCGTTAAATCGAGAAGGGGATACCTCGAAAATTCGTTCTTTCGTGTTATTTTCTTTGGAATTTTTTCAAGTAAATGTCATTTCCAGACGCCGCGCGGTCAGCGATATTAATGATCGTCTGAAATTTTCTTCTCACGTTGGCGTACTGCTACCCCCTGCACTTGCATCTCTCGCATTGATCATCTCGGTCACAATTTAAAAAAAAAATATATTTTTTTGTAAACCTCTTTAGCAATTACTGAAGATATACGTTATTCCCCCAGGTAGGAAAGATGTGTCTGATATCATAAAAGAAAAAAAACTTCTAGCTAACAAAAAAACCAATATACTTAGCTATAACTTTTGTAGCTATACTCTAGCTATAGAAATGTAGATAAAGAAAAATGCTTTCTCTTTTTACTCGATAATCCGCGCGTTATCTCACATCTCTACCTGCATCTATTAATAAAGCACGAACGTTATGCGCCCATTAATAAAGCATGAACATTCATCAGTTAGCGGGAGTGAATCGATCTAGTTAGCCCTCATAATTTTATTACGGCAAATTGAGCGCAGATAAGACATAACTAGTTGCAGAACAAGCTACGTGGATTCAGATTCATCTCACGGAACACGCGTTTTTTACAACACTGTAAATATTTCACTCATACATCACACCGGCGTGACTTTTATTCCCCCACAACGATGGCTATAACACGAGTAAGGTAGACGGTATCAGGAAATCGATTAAAGCAAGGAAGAATAGGTGATTCCGATAATCAAATCTAAATTATCACTGAGAAATCTCAGTAAATTTTGATTCGTGTCGTCGAATTCGTTATCTTACTTTATTCTTTCGTTAAATCTAACGCGAGTAACCGAAGGAACGACGAAGCATAAATTATGACACGTCGTACGATTCCTCTATCTACCCCCACGCAGGCAGCGAGCCGCCCTCTTTCTCGCGCCAAAAATCGGAGGAAAATTTCATCTCGACGCTTATAGTACATTGCGAATTTATGAGTGCCATAGATTATGGAACAAATACATAGAAAATGTTACGGCAGCATCTCCGATACTGTAATACATTCTAGCGCAAGAAGGGTTTCTGATATCAATTCAATAATTTTTAGAAATGCAAAGGTATATTTAGAAATACGTGTAATAAATAAAATTGCAATATAATATTTATAATTAAAAAATAATGAAGAAAATATTCAAAACGCATTATTGTGCAATTTTCATAATATTCCATATAAATATCCAAATAAAATAACAATCACGTTGCGAAAAATAAAGAAATTATTTATCACCGTGTTAATTGAGGTATTTGTGAAAAAAAAAAGAAAATCACATGTGCACACATAGATACAAAAACGATCGATAAAACCGTCGGCGCTCCTTGCGCCTTCCTTGGCGGCTGCGAGCAGGCAGGGCAATAATCACTTGTTCACCGGTTTATCTGGCCATTAAAGAAAACGACCTGTTAACCGAGGTATGCGCAACGATAGCGACCGCCGTCCAATAAATGTCGCGTTAGCGCGTCAGTCTAACTTACGCGCCCATTCTGTCATCTTGCCCACGTTATTGCCGATTATCTCGTCGCACGGATCGATGTTCCGGATCGTATTCATGTCACTATGCTAAACAATATGTTCCTCGGCAACTCTTTTAAAGTTGCAGGTGCTTACGAATAAAAAAAATGCATCTCGGAAAAGCATTAAAATTATTAAAGATGTTTTGGCTATAGGTACAGTACGAGTCTAAAAGTTATCGAAATTTAAAAACCGAAGGCTTCTCTAGATTTATTTTTTCTTTTCCTAATCAACAACAAAAAATTTTGATCGCGAATGTCCCGAATTTTAATCCTGAAGCTAGCTGCAAAAGGGAAACAATGAAAAATTAGATTTATAATTGTTTTTGCAGCGAAAAGTACTATATTTTGCTGCAGTTTTAAATAAATAACTTTTAAACGAGTGAGTGGACCTAACTGAGTTTTTGCACAAATATTTATTACAGTTTTATTAGTATATGTAAAATTTTTGATTTAATTGATAATGCTACTTCTCCATCAAATGTGCAAACAACTGCAAAACGCAATTTGGCATAGGAATTAAGAGCAAATAAAAAATTAAATAACGAATAAGTGAATTGTACTCAAATTTTATACATTTTACATACTCAAATGTAACTGGCAATGTTCTATATAAAATTTTTATATTTTTGTTTTGAGATATAACCCATACATCCTTAAATCAAATAAAAAATTTATCATTGTAAATTAAAAGTCAAGTTTCTCTGCAAGCATATAAAGAATTTTCATATTATTCATCGCTATTTACGTGCAGAGTATTCCGAAAACAAGTGGTAATTACAATTTAGAATCTGAGATCGAAGCATGAATTTTTTATTCGGTCTCATCGTACGTAATTGTGCTTTAAATTTCTTTCGCGTAGGAGAGATATATGTAGTTGCATCACGAAATAACTCTGTTTAAAGTATGGTTCACCATGACGCCGTGCGAGTAAAGTATCTAATTTCGGTAAAACCGAAGCCACCGTTATAGCAGATATAATACGAAACCGGGCGAAGAACCGAACAGTAAAAAGAGACGAAGGATTCGTTCGGTGCACTGTGCCCCGAGCTTGGCTTGGAAAATACGGACGATAAATCACACTCCGCGCAAATGACAAGCGCAAAAAGCACCGCCACCGCCGCTGCCGCCGCCGTACCGTTTCGCGGAGAGCAGAAGTTAGGATCGCTCGATCGAGAATTGCAGCGGAAGCTGCGGGATCGGGCTCGTGAGATGCTCGCTCGCTCGCTCGCTCGCACGCACGCTTTTTGCGGCCACATCGAGGCGTCGTGACGCGCGAAAGCCAGTTTATCACCGCGTTTCGTGACCGCTGCATATCCTGCGGGCTGCTGCCAGGAGCAAAATACAGTCACCGCGCGGCGGGAGTAGTAGACCGGCCGGCCGGCCAGCCAACCGGAGCTTCTGCGGGATAATATTTAGTATTCCCACGACGTCGACTGTCGTGGCTTATAATATTTCGCGTCATATTAATATTCCAGAGGGACGCTGAGCCGCACACCGCGCCGGCCCGTGCACTCGGCAGGAGAACGGACAACCAGGACGACCCCCGTGCAGCCACCACGTCCGCGCAGTGGCGTACACCTAGGCAGCATATCTCTGCTTCACGGGGGTGAATCGAAAAGCAAGCTAGGACTTTTGAATAAGTAAAAAAAACAATAGAGAATTTATGAAGGTGGGGACACCTACTTCGATTATTGACATCAAAACTGCTATGACGTGCACAAGAATCAGAATTTGTCTTAACGCACGTAAGCGCCGAAAGATCTACGAGGGTGAATCGAAAAGCAGCGCTTTTGCTTTTAAATATGCAAAAAAAATGACAGAAATATCAGAAATATAAATTTAAAGTAACAAAGAAACTTGATTGATGCAAAGTTGATGCAATAGACAATGTGAGAAATTATAAAGCGCAAAAATTTAGAAATTTAGAAATTCCCCCCAAATATAAAGAATAAATTTATTAAATTAAAATTAAATTAAATTTCAAAATTGAATTTTTAATTTTTAATATTTAGCTATTTCAATCGATTAACAGGAATGTCATGTTATACAATCGACTCTCAAAATGTTTTTATGTTAAACGACGCAAACATTTTAGTATCCTTTTGTTTTATTTCATTGCATTTATATATAATAATGGAAATAAATTTATTTCAGATCCAGTAAAAAAATCCAGTAAAAAAATTAAAACTAAAAGAATAGACTATTATAAAAAAAAAAAAGATTAAAATTCAATAATGGTTTTATATTTTAATAAACTTCCTTATTTTAAAAAACAAGCCAAATCGAATTATCTCCGCAAAAATAGCTTTGGAGCAGACAACATTTGTTACACGAGGTCACCGGAAGATCTATGCCATGCATCGACCGGCAAGCGTGTGTAGAGGGGTAGCCGCAAATTACGTACAAAATTTAACGGCGGCGCGTCTCTCCGCTCGTTGCGAGGCAGATTGAGAGTAGCGGTGCGCATGTTTCGAGACTTGCAGTTTGCGACATGCTCTCTCGATCTTCCACGTCGGAAACGTCGAAATATCGCGAACCCTATTCAACGATTCACGAGCAATCCGGTCAAAGATGCATACGGCTGCTCTCTTTTCCACTGCCGCTCGAGAACAAAAGTTTGACCCAATAAAAACCATTAGCAAAACTCATTCATGAATACATTAGTCCGCATTGAAATAAAACATTGAGGTAAAACAACTCACTTCTCTTTTCTCCGAAAAATAACGGCAATGGAGGAGAGGGGAGGTATTATAGCTATCGTAGACATTACGGCTACCCCTATTATCTCACGTTATTAAACGACAAATTCTAGCAACTGCTTATGGAATTATTCAGTAGCCTGCTGTTTTTTTTTTTAGTAGCGCTAATATGCCAATACACAATAGCCGACAACTGTTATAGGAAGACATTTTTACTTTTAAGCACTTCGAAACTTTTTCAAGGTACATTTTAGCACTTAATTACAGATACTTCTTCATCGTTTTTAAACTTGAGCAAATTATCCGAATGTATGTACACTCGAGTGTTTTTTTTTTGTTATTTAACTTTTTATGTACAGATGCAAACTTAAACAATAATATAGGATTTTATTAAGCAAAACTTTCATATCGAAATATTTCTTCAATAAATCGATTATTAGAGCTGTATTCAGAAACATTAGGGATATCATTTTGTGCTTGTTGTTTAATGTTAAACAAGGATAAAATAATGAGATGATATTTCCAACATTTGTGAACGCAGAAAAATTCTAAATCAGCTAAATTTTAAACAATAAAAAATTTTTAAAATGTATAATTTTGTAACAAAATACTGTGTTTTCTTTTTAAATAAATCAATTTTTTAAATTTATTTTTTATGCAGTGCGTCACATTTTCACAAACCACGTCCTAAGTAATAAATGTTTCATCACTTCTCGAGTCTAGAATCAATCAAACAACACTTTGACAAATATAATCGTCCAAGTTTCAATATCAAATATTAATTAGTTATCAGCAAAGTTATTCAATAAAATGAAAATAAATGCCATATTACCTCCTTCTCCTCTACTAAACCTAATCCATGAATAAAATTCCAATTACAGCAAACTGATTTACGAGTTTACAGATTTATAAATTTTTATTTGAAGAAAGTTTAGACGCAATGTTTTTTAAGAAGAAAGAATATATAAACTAGTCACAGAATTGTCGAACTGTTACGTTGTATCATTCCAGCCCCATTCTTAGGTGTAATTCATGATCAAGTGGGAAAGCTATTTAAATGAAATAAACCCCTCGTAGCGTTGTATCCCTTCCTACATACGTTTGATGCGAAATTTAACGTTGATTCAATTAAAGGAGAAGGCGTATTTAAGCCGTCATCATGAAGCTAGCGTGTGTGTCACATCAATCGCACACCAAGGCTACATCGTCGAGGGGTGCGGTCGCATCCCCGCGCGATTACAACCGCTCCCACCCCCGATTACCGTTGTTCTTCCATCCCTTCGCCGCACGCCCCCGCTCCAGACACCTTCGAACAACTCCAAACCCGTGTCGAACGTGTCTCGGGAGCACGCGACGATATCGTAACGATGTTAGGGCGGATGGGGAAGGGAAGCTTTGACGAGAGACGATCGATGAGAAAGAGAATATACGACAAGAAGGGAGGGAGGGTGGTTAAAGCGGGAGACCGCGGAGCGCGCGCGGCGTGCTCGACGAGAGAACGTCGTTGGATGAAAGAGCGATCGCCGTTCAAGAATGGGACAAGGCACGATTTATTCGATACGGTAAAACGAAACTCGTGGGAACCCCCACTTTCCCCTCTACCCTCCACCCCCACACACAAAAGAATATAGGCATGCAAATACGTAAGGTGCATGCACTCGCATGCAAATGCATGCGCGCGCGACGTTTAACCTTAACCACTTGATAGTGTTGAGTCTGCAAATGCACAAGAAACTGCATTTTCCCGAAATCTCTGACTTGGGCAGGTTTTTGTGAAAATTTTACATCCACGCTGCTATTATTGACATAAACTCCATGTTGTGCTTATGCATAATAAATAACACAATACATTATTATTTGTGTTTTATATTATATGGTTACATGGCTATAATTTATTTCGTCGCCGAGATATAATTATAGAATGTTAATGTGAAATAATAATCAATTAAAATTTTAATATAGCTTCGCGCGTAATACTAGATTATTAGATGTACAATTGACATGTAATATTAATATGCATATATACTACAATCAACAGCGTTTAAAGAGTTATTTATCGTCAATAACAAATTGACTAAATGAAAGATAAATACGTTTCTTAAAAATCAATTTATTTATTGTTATATCGAACGTATAGTCTTCATTAAATTTATGAGCGCAAATAAAATTTACAGAGACAACTCTATTACAACAAAGCTTGCACATAATTTTATTGTTTATGTCAGGCGCCAAAAATCAGAGGCAATTGCGCATATGTGTATCAGAGAACAACAGCAAAACAAGATAATTATATCGCAGCGAGCGAGTGAAGGCTGTTATAAATAAAATATATAGATAATTTTATCGCGATTTATCGCGAAATATATCTTCAAGCGGTAAATAAGTCAGAGAACTGGGGAGGGGGACGAGAAAATAAGATAAGCAGAGATATGCAAGAGATGGACAGATGTAAGAAGTACAAGGGAGACAAAGCGACGGTGAAATAGAGCGTGGCGGAAGGTTAAAGAGCCAGAGGGCGAAAACCAGCGCGGTAGGGTCGTCTTCTCGCGGTAGACGAAGCCATTTACGGCCACGTAAGCGGTTTCCATTGTCTATGAGGTATAATGGAGTAATCTCGCGGTGATGCGCGCCACCACCATGAGGCCGATATTCAAACTGCGCGTCTCTTACGTATGTGTATATATATATATATATATATACACACCGGTCATATATATATATACGTATGTGTATATATATATATATATATATACACACCGGTCACCGTCGTATACCGGGGTCTTCCGGTCAACAGCGAGAGCCAACACCGTCGTCGATATCGCAAGCGATGACCAAACTCCCCGTATGACGAGCGCAGTCTGCGCGATACGAGGCAGCCCCGACACGACGCGGCTACTTTCATGAATTTCATAATGCCACCCAGAGCATTGTGTGTTGCGTTACATCGCGACACACAATACGAAAACTATCCAATCTACAGTGGCCAAGATTTTATGTTTATTAACTCTTCAACCGGTCTCGGTAAGATGGAATCTCGTTTGCTGTCCGGAATTCTCTGCGAGAAGGCAGCGATAGTTGTACTGCGAAAGCACATGGCGAAAAAACAAGATTTTAAAAAATCTATAGACTTTGTAAACGAGAGAAAAATTTTTTTCCAATGAAAAACAATAAATTTGCTTAAAACCATATATTTTGATGCAAGTATATTCGTTTGTTCTATTTAAGTAAAAATATTTACTTTTAAATAGACATATCACCTTAAATATATAATTTTGTATTTTTTACATTTTTTTATGTTTAAATAATAATTTTATAAATAAGTTAATAATATTATTAAACTTGATTTTTTAAATTAAAAAATCTGCGGTAAATATTTTTTAGAACTGCAAGAAAAATTACTTGATTAAAAATGATTTTTTAATTTTATTTACATAAGTATTTCAATAAAGAAATTTGTGACTTGACTGCAAATAAATAACCTTTAAGGACCTGTCAAATAAATAATTTTTTTTGTGTTAAGTAAAATTGTTTTGTGCTTAGATATTTTTTTCCAACTGTAGTCATTGTTTTCTTTAAAATTATTAAGCTCAACTTTTTTACACATTGTCCGCTTGATTAGCAATAAATATACAATCCTGAAATGTTGAAAGATTTTTAAATAGTCGCTTTCGAGTCTCGACTTATGAACCGCTCGATTTCACGCATAACGTGATGGATGTCGTTTTAAACGGTATTTTATCGTCTCAAAAAATCAAAATGGAAAATCGTCCAACCATAGTTCTATCTGCCTAAATTCCTTTTAATTACCCGGCCGCGCCTAAACTCCCGCATTAATCGTCGCGCGTATTTCCGAGTAAACAATATCATACCTATCTGTCTTCATTAAACTCTTCGGAATACTTCAGCATGATTAAACGCTCCGAAATGCGAGCTTCTTGTTACGGTCCTGGGGGCTCGTGGTTTACCCGTAAATGTACGCGTTAACGCATACACACCGACGCGACACACCCGCGCGCGCGCACGTGTAACGCACACGTCCGCGCGTTATGCCCGCGAGCGAGCGAGCGAGCGAGCGAGCGAGCGAGCGTGTACGCGATGGTTACGGCGATATATCATCGCACGTCCAGAGTCATAACGTGACGCGCAACACGCGGGCGCATCAGTCATTTAGCCGCAAATGGAATCTGCTTCCTTCCTCCCGCCGCATTTCCGCGCCTTGTACACAGTATTTTGCACGACCGCGCGCGGCCATTGTGCGCCACGCTCACCGTGTACGGAGAAACCGCGCTCGTTTGTGCGAGGATGACGCGACGAATCCTCCGCGCGAGAGGAGGGGGAGGGGCGCGTGCGGACGAAATTTCGAAAATGCGCGATAGATTAGAGAGAGTGACGAGTACCAGAGTGAAACGCAAATATTCGTGGCTCGATAAACGGTCACCGCGACTTGCGATATCGCTAATATTAATCTTCGTATTGACCACTCTCAGGAAGGAAAGAGGGGCATTAGCTTGGAAACATGCGTATAGGGTGAGTCAGTCACCCCAGCGCTTGCTTTCGACAGCTATATAAAAGGGATTTGATGAATGACAATGACCGAACTTGGAATTCCCTTATGATCAATCACTACGGTCAATCAATATTTTAATATTTTATCGCGTGTAATTTTCTATACATGAGAGAAATATTTGCTGAGATGAACCAAGCGTTCAGTTAAACAGTGATCAAATGAATTTTATAATTACTAAATATAGTAGTATCGATTTGAACAATCTGCGGCTTTAACCAAACAATTGTTTTTGTACAACTAATAACTAAATGGTTCGTTAAATGCAACCAGTAATTACAAGTAATTACAATTCATTTGATCATTATTTAACTATAAACGTTTGGTCTATTTATCTCACCAAATATTTCTCTCAGTGTATGGAACATCCCAAAATGAGAGAAGAAATGAGAATAATTTATTTAATTGCTATTAGATATTTTTAATATTCGTAATGATTTAACCTTTGGAAAACTAACAAATCATTCTTTTAATTAATTTTATATTACACCTAAGACGTGATATCCTTTCATATCATATTTTTATTCAATGCGTTTTAATTTAAAGTACACTAAAAAAAAGATATTTGTAGAATAGAATCAAAATTTATTTGTAGAATATAAATTTATTTCATTAAAATAAATATTTAAATACGGGATGAAATAAATTTTATTCCTAGCAAATAAACCAATTAATTAAAAAATGAGATATATTTCACAGAAATAATATATATATTTTATCATAATTTTTTTATAACTAACAAACATTAACTAATATTTTGACTTTTTTTCAGTGTAAGATCGTGATTAAAAAAAAAACAATCTATACTGGAAGAAAATACTTAAACATTTATTTGCGAGATATAAATTTATTTTACTGAAATAAATCTTTATTTAAATGCGACGAAATAAAATATTATTTCTAACAAATAAATCAATTAAGAAGAAAAATGAGATATTTCACAGAAATGTATATTTCGTCATCATAATCACATTTTTGTATAACCAATGAGCATAAACAAAAATATCACAAATAACGTTACTTTATTAATATTTTGGCTTTCTTTTCTCAATATAACGACTCATATAAAAAATATTCAAAAAAATTTGTTATTTTGAAATTGCACTATCTCCATATGAATGATTGTTACTATTAAAGAAATTGGAGAATATGTGCCAACATTTTCGTTTGTATCGATCGGGGGGAGGGGGGGAGGGCGCACTCGAAATGAATTGTCTGAACACTCAATATCTTCATCAAATTCCAGCTATTTTTGGCCGAAAATCGTTACGAAGCGAACCATTATATGGTTTCTCGTTTGTCTCTCTTTCTCTCTCTTACTCTCTCTGTTATTTCAATGGGATAACCATCTGAATATATATATATAATCTGCCATGGAAATAGTGAATTAACTAAACAAAATAATCAAATTATTTCGTTTAATATACTATTAATATATGACAAATATAATAAATTAAAAATATGCGATACGAGAAATTGTAATGAACAGCTTTGAAATTTCGAAATCGTACATATTACATAAAACTGCATTATGTAGTTAAATAAATCAGTTTTGTTGCGCACCAACTGTTGACACTTGCATTCCGCAGAAAATATTGGAAGGGATGTAACGACTATTCTATTTTTTAATGTCTTTTCGTTTCCGAATGATATTCCGCGCGTCACGCGAAATTCCAATTTCGTTGAGCTTCAGATTCGTTGTAGAGTGACAAGGGGGCGAGGTGCTGCATAGAATCGCGACGTTCCAAAAATGTCACAGGATGACGCGCGAGACATACGCGATGCCCGATGCAATCTTACGCGAACGTCACAGTGGATAGCTGGCGGCACCTGCGTCTCAGTAAGAGCCGGCACCTGCGATATTTCTCTTTTTTTTCCTCCTTGGCCTCCGTCGCCCGTCTTTTCTTCACCGCTTAATGGACTTTAACGAGTCCCGGGGTATGAGCGCAACGAACGAGGGAAGGAAAGGTGGTGAGACGACAGACGCGAGCCACCGCCGCCGCGGTTAAATTAGAAAACTCTCGGGACCCCTGAGGGACCGCGAGGGGAAATATTTAAATTAGGTGAACGCCCTACGTCATGCTGTATCCTTAATGAGTTGGATGAGGGATCGGAGATTTTTCGGCGATCCCCTCAACGAGGGCTGCCGCGTTCCCCGCATTCCACCTCGTCCTTTTCCGCCTCGTACCTTCGAGCAGGTGCGAAACCGGTATTTATTCTCGATTGCACGGACCGAGGATCGTTTGCTGTTCAACTATAATGCATGATCGTGCGCTCTTATACTTAAAAGAAAAAAACTTGTAGACTAAAATTACAAGAGGGTTTCTCAGAAAAAAGGACTAACGAGAGCCTTTAATGACAAAAAATTTAAAAGTATTGTATTATGATCCGCGGTTATTATTTATACAGAGATTAGAATTTAGGAAAAATTAATAAAAGAGGAACGCATGTCCACAACTTTTTCTATTTATTAAAATAATGATGCAATCTCTACATTTCGATTTAAGTAAGCTTCTTTAATCTAAATAATGCTTAATCATATCACTATGAAAGATTGTCACATTTCTGTTCTGCGTTACACTGAGAAAACAGTTGAAATATTCAGCAAGACAATTCTTCAATATTGATTATAAAAAAAATTTGATTGTTATGATATATTTCTGTGAGATGTCGCAAATAACGTTTTCTTGCTAATATACAGTTCATTTCAAAGAAATATAAGTCATTTTTTTTATTATTAGTTTACTTGCTGGGAGTAACACTTTATTTCACCCTGTTTAAATAAAGATTTATTTCAGCAAAATAAATTATATATCATAAATAAATTTAGTATTTTTTTCTCAATGTATTTCGTAATACACTACAAAAAGAAATTTATTATCCTTAGTTGTACAGCTGTATAGTATTTTTTAACAGCAATTAAATTTATTTTATTTAGCCAACAAAGAATTTAAATACTTCTGTGAAATATACGTAAATAAAAAAATATTTGTTTATGCTAACTAAATAATTTTGTTTATTACATTTTACAACTAAACTATTTAGTTAGTATAACAAAACTATTTTTTTTTTATTTTTGCCTAGTGTAGATAGAATATTGTTTAATAAGATTTTTTATTTTCGGAGTTTATATTTTATTTTACAAGCCTCTCTCTTTGAATATCTAACGATTTATTTATACGGCGAATATTTGTTGTTCGTAACAATCTACGCCATTAATGTCGGATGGTCTATTTTTGTTGGTCAACTATAGAGTAGCGGTTATTGAATTAACATGTAGATATATAATTCCTATCCCTGTGTGTACGTAATAATGCGAACCTCCCAACAGCATCCTGGCTGATTAATACTACACTGGCTGCCTTCTCTCTTCGTGAATATTGCTACAACGGCGTTACAGTAATTATTATTACAGATCGTTGAATTATTCCCCAATAATTAGACCCGTTACGTTGTTATATCAATATAATTCCGGTTGTCGCGTATGCAACGCATAATGAAGCTCGTCGTATAAAATACAGTTTATATATCGGTGTCTGATTCGGGGTGTAAACTCGTTCTCACATAAAAGGAGCTGGCGGCTCTTTGCGAAGGGCTCAAACGTAACGAAGCACCTTTCTTCCCGCGTTTCATCTTAGACGCTTAATGAGGCGATCTTTTTTAAGTAATATCGGACAAATTAAAAAAAAAATGTATAATATACACCTCAATCATTTTCAACTTACATAAAAAGTTAATCTTATATCATCAAATAATAAAGATAAGCTGACAGTAATAGATTTTATATTAAAAAAAAAACAACCGTGAAAAAATATATATGTAAAAAATTTTTAAATAAACTTAAATAAATACTGTCTCTGTAAATAAAAGACAGAAGTCGCACTCAAATTTAATTTAAAAAATCATACTTTCAAATAAGATGTTCATTGATCATAAATAACATTGTGAAAAAAGGGGAAAAAGCGAAATTCGGACGTAACCTGCGCAATCACCTGCCTACCTGGGGAACTTTCGTGCCGGTCTAAATTTCAATTAAGCAGTCGTATCTCGTTCGCCCTCGGTAGTGTCGAATACCTGACACCGGTGTCGTTTCATAACAACTGCCTCAGCTCATTTAAGTGGGACCCTCTTCGCACCCCGGAAAGCCGAGTCGACGATAAAGAGAGAAGAAGCGTCTCGCACGATCAAACTTCATAAGCGAAAGCGGAACGTCTACGAGCCCTCGAGAAAGATATAAGCGAACTCGTTGTCGTTCCTTTGAATCGCACCTGCGGATCATCGCGAAAACGCCTCATCCTTGAACCCTAGCTAGAAGCCAGGAGTGTTGCTGCCTATCGCTAACGTAACGGGCCCACGGCCCCACCATTCACACCGCTACTTTATATTCGTCTGAAATCGTGCATATTTAATCACGAAAGCAGCTACGATCTACTTTCCCTAAGAGTTAATCGCACCGGGACGCGCGATAAATACGCGCGGGCTGAATCCGAGATCGACGGCGTCCTATCTCTCTTCGAGAGGAGTTTTCGGAAAGATTCCATCTGACGCGCAGTGAATCTCTGAGGCTAAGGGAAGCAGCTCGCTGCATACGCTATCGGATAAAAATATGTGTGGGTGTGTGTATGTGTATAAGGGCAAGAGGGGAAGGGGGAAGACAGTTTTCCGATATGAAACATTTCCTGTCAGAAATAAGTGAATTAAGGGAAATCTTGTCTGCGCGAGATTAAATTCCTAATCTTTGAACTTGGAAATTGGCCCCATAATTATCAATACTATTTTTATTATTCGTGCTATAAAAACAGTATGGAAAAAATTACTCCTTTTTTCCTAAAGCATTTAATTTTAATAGGAAAGTACATAGTACGACTCCAATGAAACATTAAGAGATATAATAAAATAAATTCTTACATTTACTTCTGGAATTTATTTGTTTATTTTAAAGTTTTGATTTACGATGCGAATGGATTGGAATTCAGTTACATCCATCATTTGTAACTCCTTTAATCTTTTCTAAGTGATATATCTAAAGTCAGGAGGAAAAGTCAATGTATACGTCACAATTAAAATCACGAGAGAATCGATCAATTAAGGTAAGGCTCCTAGCATCAAGATGAAAACGCAGTTTCATGGCCGCGCTTGAAATTCAATTTTTATTATCCCTGCAGAATCTTTCATCAGTTTTGAGCCAATTTTTCGGTGAACAAAGAGACCGCCCTTGTCAGAAATATGATAGAAAAAAGTATCGGAAAACCTAATGCGACGTATGATCACGTCGTAAAAGGAATATCTCTCCGATTCTCGAGTGCGAGCGGTGCCGCCCGGTGAGATCGCAGTTACATAACGTTACACGAAAGTTACGCGACATCATGTGAAAGGGCTTTTCGTTTTTCACATTTTTCATCGCTTTCCCGCGCGATGCGGCGCGGCGCGGCGCGGCGGCGACGCCGAGATACGGAATTACAGTGAAAAAGGGGACGCCCGGATGTAACACGTCGAACTGTCATCACGAGGACGTCTCGCGCGAGTGAATCGTTCCAACTAAAACCGGGCGACGTGTCTATTTGCGTCGCTGCTGGCACATATCATCTATCGAATGAGAACGACGGAAGTTGTGCAAAAAGGACCGCTCCGGGCACGCGCCGCTGCGAGACAATTCGAAAAAAAAAAAAAAAAAAAAATTCAGTTGCCGTATTTAGTAACGCACGCGATTTCAAATCCATCGCACAAACAGTGGAATTTCCAATGGGAATGGGAAGGGCGGCGGGAAAGCGAGAACATGCAAGCGAAAGAGAGAGAGAGAGAGAGAAAATTGTTGCGGGAAACACGTACGTATGCTAAAAATTATTTAAAGAGCATATTTATAGATCTCTTCCACGAACAACGCATTTAAGAAGATCTCGCGCATTTTTATTCAACAGCGAATTGAAATATAAAACTTTACGCGAATGCAAGAATCGTAGATCGATCTTCTCTCGCGACTGCGAAAATCCTTCAACACGTCATTCACAGTATTGCAGTAACGCGATACACATACACGTGTACGTATGTACACATGTATAAGAAGAAATAAACTTTCTCCCGCGGAGAGACGCCGGGAAATTTTTCGGTTCACCGAAAAATCCTAGAGATACGAAAGCGGAAGAGAAAGAGAGGAAAAGAGAGAGAGAGAGAGAAGAAACGGCGGAAGACGGTATCAAGACGGAAGTGCAACGTACGGACGCGCGCGAGCGAACCTTTATCAGCCTCCAGAGGCACGTGGTCGCCGGTACGGGTCGAGAACGACACCGGATATAAGCGACGGATAAGAAAGTTTCGCGGCGCTATGAAAAATGCAACGGCCGAGTTATCGTCGACGTGAATTTTTCATCGGTGCGAGTCAAGTCCTCGGTCGCGGGAGCTACTCGCGAGATTCTCCTTCTCCCCGTACCTCCCATCCTTCCACGTCGGTCGGTCCCTTCCTCCAGCCACCGCCAAACGGATGTAACAAGCATCGGGCGTAAGAAGTTCCGGTCTGACCGTCAGTGAAACCGTCCACGGTGAGCGACGCCAACTTCCGTGGCTTCCGGAAACAGCCGCATGCATGATGCAAGTGTTACCGCAGCAATGGTATTATAAACTAGAGAAACATGCTCTTTCCAATATCCCCATTAATCTCTTCAGGGATAGTTTTGTTTAATTGTCACTACAGGAAGAACTTAAAACTTACTTTAGTGTAATGCTAAAAATAGTGCAGATTTGAAATGTGCATTCAGAGAAAAATTATGTTTAAATTAATGAAATCGTTTCTTTAACTTGGTTTTTTTTATGAAGTAAAAATATCTTTGAAAAAAATAAAAATTTATTTGGTTTTGACAAATGACGTTATCAGCCTGTTTTAAAGTAAATAAATGATTCGTTCAAATTATTTGTTTAAGCAAATAATTTTTTAATTCAAAGAAAATGCCGACAGAAATGTAAGAAATAATTAGTTATTGTAGTTTTAAAAATAGAGTCTAGTTGAAACGCGCATGATTTAAAAAAAAAAGATAAATTTTTATAAAATACGTTTATACTGCGTGTATTTTTAAAGAGATATTGACAATTTTCAAATTGATGTAAAAGTGCGCTACGTTAATATTAAAATTTATAAAATATTAATTTGCAAATGAAATGCGGGAAACAAAACCCCAAAAACTTTCATTATAATTAATTAATTAATGTTGATAAAAGATACTGAAATATTGATTGTGCATAAAAATTAATTACGCTCAAAAATAATAAATACATTTGAAATAAATTCTTCATATTCCTATGTAATAATCAGTTAAATGCAATATTACTTCATTAATTATTATACAGAAAAATCTTTCATATTGCACGAGATTTTTGCACCAATCATCATTTCGAAGAATACTGTGAAATGTAAAAAATTTTTAACACTTGACGCAACACTATCATAAAGAACTGTTTCTAAATTTGAATGAGCACACGTCATAAAATCGGAACAATCTGTCATTTTTACATCATATTTGCACACTCGTTTTCCTTAACGCGGGGTGTTTCTCTACTACGGGGGAACCCAGTTTCCAAAGTGTTGCCTCAGCGAGAGTGCAGCGAAATTCTTCACAGAACTATGCAGACGGTGGTGGTCCGTCGCGGAGAAATAAGACGGCGCCTAATAAAGTTCCGGCGATACGGCCGAGTGTTTTCCTCGGAAGATATCTTCGACCCGACCCTCGTCACGAGTATATATCCCCCACTGAGAAATAATCACGCGTTTAGGGGTGCACCGTAAATCTTCTGCCGTTGTTGCGAATACGGTCGCATCCGCAATATAGCATCGTATCGCGTTTATGTGGTCTCTAAACGCGCGAATACACGAACCTGACATTTATCGCCGACAGTTCAATTGTAGCTCGAATTTGCATTTAGTGAAATTCTTTTAAATTTGGTTCTAATTTCTGAAGCGCTCTCGAAAGGACTGGTTCGAATACCCAGTAAAAATGCAGTTTTTGTTACATTTAGAGTTTTTTTTGCGATTGTTTACTCGAAAAAAACCCATGTTTATAAAAAGAGAATCAACGTTAATAAAAGACATTGAAAACAATAATTAATTCCAATGTTTCATCATATTTGCTCATTTGCTAATAACATAAAAAAAAAATAAACCAATTATTTCTTTAAACGTGAACATTACATCGGTAAAAAACAGGGTTCCAAATATTAATCGCTTGAAACTGCAAATACCGCGAGTTGTGTTACTTTATGCATTTGTAAAAACCAATTTCTTGCTTGTTTTTCTCGGAGTATTTTCGTCTCGCGTCTGACGTTATCGCGCAGAAAGGTTCTCGCGGCCGCTACACACGACAGTCGCGTATAACATAACAAAAAGAGATGTCTCTCCCGCGAACGGAATGTCTTGCAATCTTTTTTCGAACGTTCTCTCGGAAGTCCGTGGACCTAATCGCGCCCAGATATACGCTACTTTCGGAAGGGTAGTCACGATTCCGGAGCGAGATTTGTCCCGAGAGTAGGAGATTGGAAGCGAGAGAGATGAGTCACGGAAACGGAGATACGAGTTTCGAGAGGCAGATAGGAGAAATTCCATGGGGCGTGGACGGGATAAGTTATCCTCGCGTTTCCGCGTGTTCGTGCGCGGATGCGCGCGCGCGCTGACATTATTTCGTATCTTGCAGGACACTTCGGGCAATGAGGACGTCCTGCCCTGTACGCCGCCGGAATCCATAACGAGGTCTTATCAGTCTTAGTCCGTCTTTCTTCCTTTTTCTCGCGTTTCGCATCCGATCCGTTTCTTTCCCTCATGCGCGCTTCTCCACCGTGAAGGACTCTAATGTTATCCTCTTTGTCCCTCTAGAATTCCTCGTTCCGCAATGGAGTCCTGCTACTGACGCCACTTCACGTTCGCGTTTTTGTCTGACGTTTATACCCGCGAGTGTTTACCCGTTGCGCGTCACGAAACATGCGCGTTGCTGCGAATTAAAATGGCAAATGTAAGAGACTATCTTTCTAATTTCTTTGCGTGAAAAAAATTAAGGATATCCTGATCTATGTTTAGATTTCATTCATCTTTATTTCATGTCCTTAGGCAGTGATAATGCAAAAAAAATATTAAAAAATTAATACATGTATTTCTTCTCTCTCGTATAAAATTCTATTTTAAAAATTAATTTAATAATAAAATTGTAACTCAGGGAAAAAAATAAAGCCCTACTTTAGTATGATATATTTTTTTTTACACTCAGAGAAAGATTTCTTTGAATAAAAAAATATTTGCTTGACTTAAAAAGAAATTTATACATTGTTGTACAATTAAAGAAAATTTCTTTGATGTAAAAGAATTTTTTGTTCATTTCTTTTATTAGAATTAAAGAAATACTTAATTTGATTGTGTAACGCAAATCTTTTTTAAATGAAGGAAATATAATTTTTAAAACCAGAACTAAATTATTTCTTACATTTCTGTCAGTACTTTCTTTGAACAGATAATTTATTTACTTTCAAAAGGTTATGACATCTAAATAACGCCATTTGATTAAATCAAATGAATTTTTTTCCGCAAAGATATTTTCACTTCAACTTAAAAAAAAAAAAAAAAAAACACGATTTCATCAATTTAAATATAATTTTATCTAGGTGTGCTAGATTTTCGCAGAGACGCAATTACACTTTTGTTTAGCAAAATCGATAAGATGCGCGATCGCGAGCAAGATAGTGTCGATGGTAACGAAGCAGGAAACGCGTCCGACGTTCCATGCCAAAGGACATCGGGCGCGAGTAAAAAGCCAAAAGGTCGCTTGGCACCAATTAATCGAAACATTCGATTTGCCGTCGTTTCCGCCAAACCGGCGAAACTACAATACAATGCGGCCGCTTTATAGCGCTCCGAGCGCTAATAACGAACCCCGGCGAGCGATTACACGGCGTGATTTCGCACAGATTGAACGAGTGATTAATTCTTGCAGCCAATCCCGCCACGTCGCCCCGCGTGACCCGCTGCGGATTCGTCGTCGACGGAATCCACCCTTTCAGGAGAGGATACTTTTAATCCCGCGGCAACGAAGAAACGGTCGAGATGTTTATTAATTCGTATGTCGGCTTTCCCAGGTGAGAAGGAAAGAGCATCAAGAAGCGTCGCGCAACCGAGAGGGAAACAGAGACGTAAAAAGATAACCACACGTTATCGTGCGGTTCGTTTCGTGGTAGGCGGCATCTCGACATGCGAAGAGGGTACGCGAAGAAAAAAATTTACTTAATTTCAGTAAATGTATCTACTAAAATTATATTTACTTATATAATATAAATAAATATTTTTTTTAATCGTAGAACTCGTTTCTTAATTTTAGTAAACCGTTTATTAAAATTAAGGAAAATTTCATCTTTTTTAGTAGATTTTATTCTCAGTGTAAAGAAACGATGCCAATTTCTGCACACTGCATCATTTTTTATCGATCCTGCGGTACTTTTTACTGAGAGCACCGACAATCTCAATTGATTATTTACAAGTAAGCTGCTGTCTCGACGGAGTTTCCTTTTAATTCGTAAGCATTCGTACCATGAATTGCTTCTATCCAAGAAAGAAAGTAATGAAAGTGAGATGTTGAGTAAAATATAAAGGCAAAATGATGTCAAAGATATTTTTGTAATTTCAATACCATTTCTGTAATTCAAGAGAGAGAAAAACAGAAAGACGTAAACATTCTATTCATCATTATGGATCTTTCATAAATTCTATCACTTTAAAACTGCAAACTTATTTCTTCCATAGCAACGAGATTTAATTTTCAGGTGACATTATTATTTTCAACTGTTTATAAAAAAAAATGAACTAACGTCCTTTCATCTACAAATCCTTTGAACATTTTGAATCGACCCTTCTGTTCAAAGAAGATGTTAGACCGTTAATAGTGCTCGAGTTACAAGCGATGAACTTTCGGAGGTGCAAGTAGAAAATCTTATTCTTCCATTAGTTGCAAATGCACTTTACCTTAATTAAGAATCTTACTTTGAAAGTCAGTTGCCAGGGGACTTAATATCGCAAATTAAAAAGTTGCGAAAGCAGCTAATATCCGTAATCAAATTTTCATCGCGAAAAAGATCAACTCCAAGCTGCTGCTAGAGATTTACAGGTGAAAAGAATGACGATAACCGCCAGTCCTGCATGGTAATTCTTTCATCCCCGATGTCGCCGGTCCCCAGAAGCGCCAGACGCGTTTGCGTTCGTAGACAAAATATATACGTTCGCGATTATACGCACTAACAACAGAACGGAGGACAAAAGGGGTGGGCAGAGCGAACAGGGGCTATTCTTCTGCATTGATTAATGCGCCCCGTGGAGCTCGAAACAGTTTCGCGACCCTTCCCCCTCCTCCCCTCTCTCTCTTCATCTCTCTCACTCACTCTCTCTCTCTCTCTCTCGCTCTTACTCTCGCTAGACAGTCCAACTCGCATCCGCGGCAAGACTCATCTCCGATTTTATGCCTCGTTTGAGGGCACGTCCCAGCAGCTCTTCCCCCAAGACACCCTCGACGACGCGGCAACGATCCCAACCCTCCGACGACGACGACGACTACGACGACACGACAACGATGGAGCGGCACGAAAATCACAGACCACGGGATTCACCGTGCGGAGGACGGTCTATTTGATATTTAAATAAGCGTACGCGACGTGCAACCGCGCTCAGTCATCGTTCAGGGAACCGTATGGGTTTATAAGTCGAACCGATGTCTTTTTTTAGAGAGAGGGTTCGCAGGGAAGGGAGAAATGGTGTACATGACGTTGCGAAGGTTACGATCGATCGGGGCTGCTCAAGGCTGCCGGTGAGATTTTCTGTTTTACGGCAACGGCAGGGGAAACCCTTTCCACGAAGGTATTTTGGCGAAGGTATATTGAAGTAAGGCGAGAACATCTTTACGCGTGGGTACCGCCCACAAGTTCTCGAAGCGTAGCTGCTTTGGCAGAAAAATAGTCTTCGAACCGGGCGATACGACCGTTAGAAATTCCCTTATATTAATAACTTGACAATATGCGCCATTAACTAGCAATTTTTACGTATGATCCCGATGAAACTTTCTACGTATATTAAATACTTTTACACGAAAAAAATAATTTTGCTGAAATATCTAAACATTTAGTTAAAGATCTAAAAATGATTTTACTAAATCACCAAATTATGACAGACATTCAAGCACGATAAGCAATGCTATAAAAAATGTTGACACTCCAGCACTCCAGTTTGAGAGTGCAATAATAATTATTTTGATGATCTAACAAAATCGTTTTCAGATCTGTATCCAGCTAAATTTTTAGATACTTCAGCGAAACCATTCTTTCTCTCTCTCCATGTATTGAAAAAATTGTTCGCACTGAAAGAAATGGAAAAAAAGATTTTGTTAAAAATACAGATATGAAAATAATTATATTAGCTCATAAAAATAATTATACTGCGCTGAAAAAAGGATTTGATAACTATTATCAAATTTAATTATAGTTACTAAATTCTTCTTGCAGTGCAATGTAATTATTTTAATGATCCAACGTAATTAATTTCACTTGTGTATTTTCAACAAAATCCTTACTTCCATTTCTTTCGGCAAACTGCATGCAAAAATAAGCGTGCATTTAAATCATAAATTTAATAATTTTATACTTTATAAGCGCTGCTATAAGCATTACATAGAGAGTCATAAGCAACCGTATTCATCGCCGTCTCATCTCCCTTAGTCTCTTGATTCCGCTTTAAACGATATATTCATCGTGTCTTAATCCATAGGTATCTCGGACAACGCGAGCCCTTGAAACAAAGTTGTCGGGTCTCCGGCAAGAACTCCGAAGGCACAATAACACGCTCCCATATTAAACGCGGCTAAAGTATAAGGGCATCAACTTCGCGCTCCACGAGCTTCATACACCTCGACGTGTATATACGTATCATTCCACGGGAAATTTAAGAGCTGAAAAGGAGCGAAGAGAAGGAAGCAAGAATAAGACGTACACTTGTATCTGCTCGTTGAATTCCTGCTTCCGACGAAAGGACATTTATCTCGCTGCATTCGGGCGTCCCACCCTCTCCACCCCATCGTAAGCATTGAGCCAAGAATTTTCCCGTTTTTTTTTGCAACTTCCTTCATAAATTCATAATTAATTCAACCAACAATAACGAGCGGAATGTACACTTACATTCTCCCTCCGTTCTCCCCGGCGAAGGGAAGAGAGAACTCAGAGCCGATGATGATACCTGTCGCACCGTCCTATGACGCGCCGCCGGATCTATAGCGAGGAAAATTACAGGTTTGTTATTGTGTGCTTTTCCTCCCTGACTTTTCATGCTCGATCATTTATTTACGCAGAGCGATACTCGATTCCACGAATCGATCGAATTTTTACCACACAGAAGCGACTCTCTCTCTTATTATCTCTCAGCATCAGCGATGTTATAGCTTTAACCGATACGGATACGGTCAATCGTAATGAGACTGATATTCGATACTACCATTAAAATATTGTAAAATTAAACGAAAATGTTATCAGAATTAAAACACGAAATTAATAATTCAAGCCAAGATTGTTTTCTATTAACGAGACGCGCGCGTACCAAAAATAAATAATAAATATACGTAGTTATACCAAAATAATACGCGTTATAAATTAATAATACCGGCGACAGTATAATCAAGACCCTTTTGTAAACACTGTTACATATGTAATTACAAATTTATACAAAAAAACTTTTTGAATTAAATCCACTGCTCCCGTTTAAAATATTAACACAAAAACCAGAGATTTACACCAGTTAATCTAAATTTCGCTGAAAGCTCTCTATATTTTCAAACTAAACGCTTACTTTTGTTAAAAACGCAAATAAAATTCAACATTAATAATAAAATAAAAAATTAATACAAAACTATACAAAGTTATTGCATTGTAAAAAAAGAGGGGCCATAATAATCGCTGCAATTCGTCTTTGTCATTTAACACGCTATAAACATTGAACAAAAGCCAGCTCCGCGCTGCCTGTTAAAGAGTTAATCCGGTCGACGGATCATCTTTGAGAATATAAAGAGACTCTCCGAAATATATTAGAGACAGTCCGCGTCGGACGTCGCCGGGTACGTCGGGGGCATAAATTATACCCGAATGGAGAATGTGCCCGCACGAGTTCTCCCGTTTGACGACTGCTCGCTTTGTCCGTTCCGTCGGCGTATTTCTGACATTAGAGACCCACTTAAAGACGATTAATTTTTCGACAATGAAAATAAATGTTTCCCGTCGCACAATTTCCGCGGTTTTCGTCACTGTGTCAAGGAGCTGGCTTGGCTTCTTCGTCGGGAACCAGACGAGTAGTATTTCGAGGAAGTGCACCGCTTCATCTTGCATGCTCGCAAGTTATGAAACATGCATAAGAAATACGTGAAGTTATGTAAAATTTCAAACTCATTCAACGTTAGAAGTTGTAATCGATTTACGTTCGTTATGAAATTTATTGGAACTGAAAGGCATGCTTAAACTAACACGTAATGAACAACGATACATTGCGTGACCGTGATGTTGTGGATTAAACGAGTACAAAAATATATTCGCAAATTTAATGACGAAAAAAAAATGCTATCGCTTAAAAATGATTATTCAATGATCTATGTATAAATATTAATGTTGTCATAATTTTGTTAATTGTAAAAGATTAAGAATATTATTAAAAATAATTAATATATCAAAAACGTCACATAAGTGTGAAATATATAGCAAATATAGTCCACTAATAAAGGAAGAAAAAAGCTTACGACACAAACCAAAATTAAAATTTTATTTACTATTATTATCCAAGATAATCACAAGACTAGACAAAAAATACTTCAAATATAAAATACGAATTTGTACTTTGTATTTTAAATCGAAAGATTTTGTATTTGAAATATTTTTTTATCCAGCCTTTTAACTATCTTTGATAATGATTGTAACTAAAGTTTGAATTTGATTTGTATTATAATTGCATCTTTTTTCCTTTTTAGTGAACTGTATTTATTCTACATATTTATCACCCTCATGTGACGTGCTTCTGACATACTAATTATCTTGAATATTTTTAATCTTTCACAATATACCGAAATTATAATAATGTGAAGCTTGTATTTTGTATTACAAATCAAATGATTGCCAGTACTTTGTAATTCAAATAATAATTATCAACATTTTGTTTTTGTATTTGAAACTTTTTGCCCAGCCCTGGTTAATCATAATAAAATAGCAGAAATCGTTTTAATAACAAAACTAATACCAAGATAATTAACGAAGAGTACACCAACTTGACTCCCAACTTATCACTAAACGAAACTTCGATATTAATTTTCTTCCAGTTTTGCAGTTCTTTAAGTGTTACAGTGTAGTGTCAACACACCACAGAACGTTAACAGTGGAGTTATTCGAAAGAAGATTAAGACGAGGGAAGTTAATTAGCGCGATCGACTCGCGCTGCTAAGTACCACCGCGATCGTGGGCGGTATCGAGCACGCGACGACGTTCGCGCGAATACCTCGCGGATTAACGAGTCTAACGAGAGGGCGGGTGCTAAGCGAGAGTCATCGCGACGAAACCGTGGTGTTAAATTAGCGGTGTCGGCGATTTGGTCAGCGGCCAAGCGTTTAATTTACAAGCGTAATAATTCAGACGTGTAATCTCCGAAAGTCGTCGACGGGGAAAGCTGCGGGGCGCATTTTCGGGATTGAAGCTAGCTCGCTCGTTCGCTCGCTCTTTAGCGCGCGGCTTAAAGTGACATTAAAGTCGAAAAGCGAAAAATTGTTCTCCTTACTTGTATGACGACGAGGTGAATGGGAGATCCTCGTAGGCGTGGAGAGGAGTTGTCGTATAGACACCGGCAGTGTTATCTGTTCGTTCACAGCACACACCAAGAAAGCGAAGAAGAACACCAAGAGAGCGGAGAACAGGCAGCAGCGTCACGTGTCACTGAACCGCGCCACTTATACAAGTTCACACCTCAGCCGGTCGTGCCGACGATCCGCGACAGATTTTTGTCGCACGGGCGGATCACTGTCCTTGCCCAAGGGAAAACAATATTCGATCGCCTTTCCAGAAACCAGGGGACTTTCGGGCAAGGTCAAACGAGCAATCCCGTCGTCGTTCCTTCCTCCTATTCCCTTCCAGCTATGCCACACACCTCGCGAGCACTCGTCGTCGAGCGTCGTCCTCGCGAACGCGCGCGCGTTTTTCCGCGATGCGCTCGCGCGTGGTTCCGCTTTCTCCGCGGACCGCGAGGAAGAACGAGGAGCAAGAGGGTAGCAGAGAACAAAAGAGAAGCTACGCGTTTGCGAGAGAGGGAGAGAGAGAGGAACGACCGACGCGGCGGCGGCAACGGCGGCGGCGGAGGCGACGTCGACGACGACGACGACGACGACACGACGACGACGACGGTCGCGTGGTATCGATTCGTGGCCGTGGAAAGCCGGCGGCGAGGCGGCCCAGAGAGAGCTTTTTCTTCGCTTTCTCTCCCTCCCTCCCCCGTGTATCCTACTCTCCCTTCCCTCCGCGAACGACACGTTTAAATACCCGTCTACGTTTCGAGTGGGCGAACGTCGCGTGCTCCGTTCTTCCGTCCGGGGGCTGCCGCCTCGTGCACCGCGTGTACCACGAGATCGTTTCGGAGTACCACCGACTCGATTCCCTCCTCTCCCTTTCCCCGCGCACGTTTACGCGCGATTTATGCGTTTACACAGATCGGTAACTGAGAACTCCGGAAATACGGATACGGGAGCGCGTACGAGAGCGAGGAAGGTTACACAACGTGCGTACGGTTGGTGTGTGTACGTAACACGGAAGACGAACGCGTCTCGCTCGAACGTCCGGGTCGGACTGAGCGGTGGGGCGTTCGACAGGCCCGCGTAGTCGCTCGAGGTACCGTCTCCCCCCACCCGGAGGAGCCACGCTTCGGCTTTCCCACCCTTGTCGCGCGACCTACCCCCACCCTCCCCCTTACAGTACCGTTCGTTCTTCTGCCCTACCGCGCCCAGTGCCGTATTCCGGGCTGGATCTTCGGATCCCAGCATCCCTTCACGCAGCCATCCTCTCGTCTTCAATTGCACTTTCCGGATATCAAGCGCGGATAAAGAATGATAAATTTGTTTGATAATCCGTGCGTTGTGAGAAATGCACATAAAGAGAATTGGTACTCGCGGAAAATGATTCGTTAAATCTCGATACCGTATAATTTTGATCGATCTTATTGAAACATTCGCGAAATCTTTGCAAAATTATGTTATATTGTGCTCCAGTTTTAAACGATAGACTTGTTAATGAAATAAAATGAAAAATTTAAGTATAATTTAAACTTTATTCACAGATAAATTTATCGGTAATGCATCCAAAATTTATACGATTGATCATGAAAAGAGAGAAGAGAAAAATATATCAGAATTATTGTCACGCATAATATGTATGCTACAAAATTTTTTGTTAATATCTTCGACGACGTTTCTCTAAATTTTGTGCGTAAAAATTAATTTAAAGTAAATAAATTCAATTTTTCAAGTAATAATTGCTCCTTTTTTACAAAGATATCGCCCACGGTACGAGCAGATAAATATTATTCCCTATTATCCGCTATCTCTATAAATAGAAGATTCTATCATGGGTTTGTTATGTTTATGAAATCGGCGGAAATAGATAAATAATAATATTAATCGATAACATGCGCGATAAAAGCTGTTGCGCAATCATGAGAGTACTTGTGTATACATTTACGCATTATATTATACCTCTATTTACCATGTTAAATTATTACCTCTCATGGAAGTTTATCCATCCGCGAGATGAAAATTTTAATGTACGGCTTTTAACATTTTTATCTAATTTTTCCCTTTTTTATTTACGTTAGGCGCTAAATCACTTCAAAAATGTATTCCTCAAAGTCTGGCGTTATATATATATATATAAAGAAAACAAAAAAAATAAAACGTTAAATCGAAAAATAATTTTACAATTCGCAACACAAGATTATCCAACGTTACTGCACACATCTAACACAAATATCGAGATATATTTACATCATCTGATATAAAAATCGTACGATTAAATACGCTGCAAGACGTGAAAGGAGTTTCTCGAAAATAACTGATTACTGCGTTTATTAGTAAAGTTATTTCTCCAGAAATTAAGTATACTAAAAAAGAATGTGGATTTTTTTAAGCGACGGACGGATACCGCTCTATCTTACGGAACTAAATTTGACCTCGAGGCTACAAAAATCGCGAGTTAAGACAAGATCACGCTACGAAATGATGTTATATTATAAAGGGCTCAACATTTTCAGCCGGCACATTGTGGCAGTAGGGTTTTAAATGTCAGACACAAATGTGTTACACGTTATTATGTTCGACTTTTGACTTTCCCGATGTTCCTCTCGCGGGAAAGAGAACTAGCAGCGTCTGATACATGGAAAAGATATCGGGATGGCTCCCGAAAGCATCCCTTTCCCTCGCGCGCGCTCGGAAACATTACTCTCCCGTTTCGCGGAACTGCAAGTCCATTCCCGGCATACCTGATCGCACCGGGCAATCTCTGGCTTTTTCGGGCCAGGTATGCTTTGCCACGATTTCGTAAAGGTTCTTTCGTAGAGCATGTCTCGAATGCTGTCGACCGCATCCTCGAACGGCAACAAGAAAGACTAAAAATTATCCGTCTGTTGCTAACATCTATCCCTGGTATTTCATAGGAAAATTCTTAGAATCAAATTGCACTGTTGCAACGAAAGATGTTGAGGAATGTGTAAAGAATATTTCACAAGTCGCATTTTGCAGCAACTCTCGCGCAGCACACAAACGCGCATTAATACGATTCTGTAGTTGCGTGCACATTGTATAATTGCGTTTATTCATAATAGCATATCAATATACGTGTATTTAATAATTATTGGTTGTTTAGTTACAACTTCTTTTTCAATGCTTATCCATTTTTATATGTGTTCGATTTTTCTAAATAATTCATGTATTACTCCGTTCTTCATTTGTGGCAAACTCATTAAATAATTTTAGGTTAAATTAAAATTAGAATTCATTAATTTTAATTTTAATTTTAATTTCAATAAATAACGTAATTCGAAAACAGTCACAACGAGCAAAAGAGCGAAAATAACATCGCTTATTTTCATGTTAATTTAAACATTATTTATATTTCAATTTTTTATTTTAAATAAAAAAATACTTGATTTTTAAAAAATTTTTATTAACAAGTATATTTGAATAATCGTGCTTAATTTGTATAAGAATTCTTCATTGAAAAGCTTATCTATATATAAATGTAAAAGTTCTACATTCTCTTTCACATTGCGACTTTTACACGTTTCACTTCACATGGCTAACATACGACAGACTTGAATCTGATAGTTATCTGTCTTGAGCACAGCTCGATCCGTAAACAGCTAAAGATTTCAACGATAGGCCAGACATTTCGTTTCAGAGCAGAGTGCTAATTTAGTTTATGGTCCAACGACATTTGTCTCTCACGGGAACCGAACGATTGTTCAGCCGGTGCGGAAGTGGCGCCCGGAGTTCTTTCCGCGTCATTCGCCAAGATTGAAAACACGGAATTACTTGTTGGTGGATGGCGAGAAAGAGAGAGAGAGAAAGAGTGAGAGACCGCGCTTTTTCGCCGGGTGGGCGGTGGGCGCTAAAAAATGGTAATCCGATCGTTTCTACGGCGCACCATCGAAGCTTTACCGCGGATACGCGAAAACCCACCCTAAACCCTAAACCAGGAGTCCCCTCTTTTTCTCTACGACTCGACCCCCGTCCTCCATATTCTTCCAGATCCTTTTATCAGTTTTCCCCAAGAATACGATGAAAAGGAATGAGAGCCCTCCGCCGAATAGTAAAATATTTCACGTTAGACCCGCGGGGGCCTCGCCCCTTGTCCCTCTTCTCTAAAAAAACCTCGAACGCATATTTTATATCGCGGAAGCATGAAGAATTTAATTCAATCGCTCACTTCCGAATGCCGATGCGAAAGCCTCGAACACGCATTGTATATTTCTGGCATCATTTTTAATTCCGTGACTGTGCTTATCCGTCGAAGAAACTGCTTCTTTGCACGATATACAAATTCCACTTATTTAAATTAAACTACACACAATCTCATTTAAAAAAAAAGAAACGCTGCAAAAGCTAAAATAAAAATAATGTCGTCTTCCTCAACTTAATTCAAATGCAGAAAGAATATGTAAGATAAAAAGAAATAAATAAAATCTGTAGAATTTTTAAAGATTTTGTTTACATATTCTGGAAAATCGTTAGAGACATCCAGAGAATAGTAATATTTAAATTGATAAAATTGTTTCTGTAACTTGGTTTTTTAAAATAAAGTAAAAATATTTTTGAAGAAAATAAAAATTTATTTGATTTCAAGAAATGACGTTATTAACCTTTTTTAAATTAAATAAATTATATTCGTTTGAGTTATTTAAGTTAAATAAATAATTTTTTAATCCAAAGAAAGTACGGATAGAAGTGTAAAAAAAAAATTTAATTGTTCTGGCTTAAAAATATGCTTCTTTCTAGTAAAAGTAACAATCAAAAAATTTCTTCAAATCAAAGAAACTTCTCTTTAATCGTATATGGCAATGCACAAATTTCTTTGATTCAAACAAACTTTTTTTTTATTCGAAGACACTTTCCTCTGAGTGTAAACTACTTTGAAATGACACATGAAATTTGCAACTTTATACCTCAGTGCAACGATCAAAGAATTTCTAAAACGTTTTTGAGTAACAAAATTCGCGGATTTGAATACGACAAATGCTACGAGTTTCAAACTCTCGCGTTACCGATTAAGATGTCGTTCATTCAGAGCATCTGTTTCTTCAACAACGCGACCGGTTCTACGGAACCAAGATCGCAGGCTTCTCGGGGTGGAGGGTTCTCGGGCGCGTTTGCTCCGTTCTCACCGCAACGCGAGTTACGGATAATAACGGCGGTCCTATCCGGTAGCCACCGGAGTCAAACCGCAACCCATCGGCATACGCCGCACGTACCCGTACACGTACGAACGCACGTGTAAGTGCACGCGCGCATGCGGCCAGATCTTCGCACAGGGAGAGCGAGCGCGCGTATGCACCTGCGCACACGTATTTCATTCTACGTACTCGAGGGGTGAAAACTGCACGCGATGTTACCAGGTACAGGGTCCCCCGGCTCGACTCGGCTCGACTAGACTAGACCCGACTCAACTCGACTCGACGGTTAATGCATACCCGAAAACTACCGTGTAAATCCGAAGCCGCGTAAATCAAAAGCGCGCTGTGCAAGAACCGCTCGTATTGCGAGCAGCAAAATCGGTTCTCGCTTTGTGCGAATTTGATTTACACGCTAGTTCACGGGAATGCATTAACCGCGGCGATTCGAGAACTGTCTGCAAGTGCTCGATACGCGGCTCGAACGCAAACCTGAACATGCAGTGGCCGATGTTATAACGCACACAGCCAGCAGGATATCGGCTCGCATCGAGATACATCGTCCTAGGCAGCGGATCCGTGAATTTTTACTTGTAAACTACCGCGTCAATGTACAGTCGAAAAGATTTACGTGAAACTTCACAAATTTTCGCATTTTAATTTAGAAATTTCTATTTATATAATTTTAGCCAATGAAAGCACATAAAGAAAAGTTTCTACGAGTCGAAAAAATATTTATTCGGCTCAAAAAAAGTTGTGTCTGTTATATGATTAAAGAAGTTTATTTTAAAAAATTTGTTTGCTTGTTTCTTTTATTATAATTAAAGAAAAAGATAGTTTAGTTGTGCAACGCAAATCTTTTCTTAATGAAAAAATTATATCTTTAAAACCTGATTAACTAAATTATTTCTTACGTTCCTGTCAGTACTTTTTTTTAATTAAAAAATTATTTGTTTAAATTAAACAAATAAGTTATTTACTTTAAAAAAAAGCTAATAATGTCGTTTCTCGAAATCATTCAAAGATATTTTCACTTCAATTTAAAAAAAGAATTAAGCTAGAGAAACGGTTTCATCAATTTAAACACAACTTTTCCCTGATGAAGTTTTGTATCCCTTTCTATCTTCTCATTACAGAGATTTTTAAATTAGGTCTACGTAATTTTAAGTAAATTAACTAAATAATGATAAATAAAAAATACATTTTAATTTTTCGTCTCAACGCTAATCAATCGTATGATTTAAAAAAAATTATTATTTTTAAACAAGAATAACTATTTCTTAATATTATAATACAAATATATTTATCAACAATTACTGAGTAAAATTATTCAAGTAAAAAGATTAAATTACGCTTGTTAAAAATACGCAACTTACGTTCACGGATTCGTTACCAGCGAATGCATCTTACAGTATATTGTATAAGAACACGGGCGTGCA